>NW_006399948.1:4417947-4488011 GCF_000299155.1 Elephantulus edwardii
TGACCCCACATTTCTCCTCATAGAGCCCAGCCTCCCGGATAATCTGTTCTGCATATAGGTTGAAAAGGTATGGAGATATGATGTATCCCTGGCGTACGCCCTTCCCAATTTTGAACCATGCAGTGTTCCCTTGCTCTGTTCTGATGACTGCCTCCTGCATGAGTGAATTCAAACGCGATGGCACACAACAGGAACATATCAAATTATTCTTCTTTATTTTTCTAGTAATTTTTCTTATTTTTTTATATAAACAAAGTCTATGGAAATAGAAAATAAGAAAAAAGAAGAACAACATCTACTTCAATAGAATTTTAGAAATACTGTCCTAATGTATGAGAAGTTACTAATGCCTGCCTTTCATCTGGACAGAGTCAGAAAGGAAGACTGAAGACCGCTCAGGGCCAAAAATTAGAAGGAAAGAAGCCAATAGGGATAAAGTCTGTGTTTTTCTCATGGGATTAAATAACAAGACATTCCAGAATCATTTTGCTGGAGGAGTGGGGCACTAAGACAGGAGCTTTGGTGAAAGTGGTTTTAGAAAACTCTCTTGTAGGGCCTGCGGAATGCAGAAATAAGAATTTTTATGTTCTTAAATTTGAAATCTCCCAAAAAATGACATTTGCTTGGGTGATCATAAAAATTTCCTAAATGGTTTCCTCTTTCATAACATACTCATATTCATTGCATTGGATCTATTCAGACACAGAGACCTTTCATTACGTTTCTGAGGCTGTAAATCTCAATGAGATGACACGTGGTGACCCTCCACTGACTTTATTAGGCCATACATCTTACTGAAATGACACTGTCCATCTTTCTGCTGTGAAATCACTGGCTGATTTGAAATACTTGAGATGCAGGGTTAAGGTTAGCAGCATGACATACTGGTGGACTAGATCATCATTTCTTTGATATATTTGAACCAAAAAAATTGCAAAACCAGGAATCAGTCATAAATAGGTCTGAGGCCTTAAAGTATCTGTTGCATGTTTCTAGCAAATATTTATTAATGAAAAATATTATAAAATCAGCCCTTAAAAAGGCAGATTGTTGTCAGAGAGCTACATAGTCTACCCGTAGTGATGTCAACAGCCAGATTATATATTTAATTTCAATTGTACTGGGAAATCTGTCACCTTCATTTCCTTCTGAATCATCTAAAAATATAGAAGTAACAAATAAGTTAAATATATTGCCATGGTGATGAGTTTGAGAATATGGCTGAATCTTATGTTTTTCCCCAAAATGTAGATCTTAAAAATATCTTAGGAGCGAAAGGTTTTGGTACTAATGAGAAAAACTAATGAAAATTATTACTTAGCTTATGATGTGTTTGTTCTATAAAGCTATTACAAAATTTTGCCATTTTTGTATAATACAAACAGCATATTAAGAGTCCACTACGGATAACTAAGATTCAGTGAATAACTTACTTGATTAGAAGCCAAGTCAATTTCTTCTTCTTTCTTCTTTAGAGTTTTATTGTAATTATAATTATCTCTTCCAAGCTAACTGATGAAATGAAAAGATTTAGTTTGGATGATACTCATGCCCTCTTTAGAACTACTCATTTATGAAAAAATATGTTCATGTCTTTCTCTAACTGTACTGAAGAAACTAGTTTTGGACAATAATTCCTATCAGCATATTCCAATTCTTTCTAAAAAGGCTTTATCAACACACTATTGTAACAATTATTAACAATTCTTTATGAATGAAATTCCACACAATCATAACACATCTCTTGAAACCAACTGTGTGGTCACTGCCAGATGAGAAGGGGTTTGGGGAAGCCTATGTGAGGAAATGGTAAGCTTAAACACTGACAAGTAGTAGCATAAAATATGCAAATCATTACTTACACATGGTCCTTGAAAAAATATTTTGACACCCTGAGAGATGAGGATATAAAAAACCTTAAAATCCTGAAAGTTACAAAAAGAAAATTTTTTAGAAAGGGCTTTTTTAAAATATAATATTTATCTCTTTAATTCATATATATAATGTGTGCTTATTCCTTTATAAGATTTCTATCAACATGTCTTTCACATTTGGTCCAGTAACTTTACCTCTCTGAAGCTTAGTTTTCTTATTTGTAAAAAGATTAATTGACTAGAACAGTTGTTTTTACATTGTCTTATCTTGTAAATCAAACTACAGTAATCAAAGATACTACCATCTACTTAAGTTCAAATCACAGTGACCTCCATTGGGTGTCCAAGATTGTATATTGTAACAAGAAGAGACTACAACTCTTTTCCAAAGGCGCTGCTGGAGAAAGAGACCCAGGGCCTTTGGGGTAGCAGTATACTAGGGGCAATACCACCAGAGCTCCCTTTAAAGTCAAAGTGATGGTGAGCTCTGGTGGCCTAGTGGTAAGAAGCTGCACTGCAATCCCGGAGATGTGAGGTTCAAATCCACCAGATGCTTTGCTGGAGAAGGAAGAACAATCTCCTTCTATACCAGTCAGATCTGATTTGACAGTACACACACACACACAAATAATAATAATAAAAAAATTTAAGAAAATTGAAGTCAAAGTGATTACTGAAGAGAAGTAGTCAAGTACTAGGGTTTTTCATCTGAGGGATTCACAGTAGTCCTTTTTAAATTTTTAGTATTTCTGGACTGGTTTCAAAGATTCTAAGACAGTCCTGACTAAAAAAAAAACCCCAAATATTAAAAAAAAACCCAAATAAAAACAAAACCCCTAAAAAACCTAAAAACCATTGGATTAGAAATGTATTATGGTGCTTAATAACTATTAGCAATAAATAACTACAGTTATTTATAAGTTAATAATGTTCATATTGTTGTTATGTATCATCGTCACCTGTGACTCATATGACCCTATGTACAACAGCCCTAAACCCTGCTCTATCCTATGCCAGTCTTATTGTCTCTGATTCACCTATCCCCATCATCCTAGTCATTGAGTCAATCTATCTCATTGATGGTCTTCCTTACCTGTGCTGTCCCTCCAGTGACGTCTCTCTCCCTCCTTGTAACATGTCCAAAGTATGTCAGACAAGGCTTCCAAATCCTTGCCTCCAAAAAGCAGCTGGATTAAGCCTATTCAGGATGAAACTGTTTGTTCTCTTAGCAGTCCATGGTATATTCAATACTCTTCTCCAACACTACAGTTCAAAGACATCAATTCTCCTTTTATTATCCCTAATCATTATCCAGCTCCCTGATTCATAGCAAGTGATTGTAAAGACCATAGTCTATATCAAGTGTACTTTAGTTTCTGGACTGAAATTATTGCTCTTCTGTACTCTGGAAAGGTTTCTGACAGCATACTTTCCCAACACAATATGTCTTTTAATTTTCTGGCTTCTGGTGTCAAGAGAGTTGATTGTGGTGCCAAGCAAAGTAAAGCTGTTTACAATATTAATCTCCTTACCATCCATAACAATGCTGCCATTCGGCCCAGTGGTAAGAATCTTTGTTTTCTTGATATTGAGCTTCAATCTATACTGAATGCTGCAGTCCTTGACCTTCTGCAGCAAACACTGTAGGTCCTCCTCAGTCAGTTTCACCAAGGAGAGTTGTGTGATCTGCATAATGAAGATTGTTGATGATAATAAATAATTATTTAGTTTTAGAAATTTATTAAGCCTTCAATTAGTCTAATTTCAGTCTGTTTCTAGACTGAAAAAAACATGATATTATAATTATCACCTCACTTATATTTTGTACTTAGGTATCTTGTGTGAAATAGTTTTATGACCAAAAAACGTTTAATTATTTGTGTGATGCAGTGTAATATAACAGCACAGGATTTCAGTCTTTACCATGTTAATTTCATAGTACTAAATTGAATAAGCCACTAGCTCTGGAGAACTTCTTTGCAAATGAGGCCTAGTTTTTCATGTTTGTACTGACTTTTATAAACTGTACCAAATACGTATCAAAGGGAAAAATGCAAAAAATTAAAAGGTATATTTTTGAAATCTGAAATTATAAGTGATATTATTCTGTAAAAATAAAGCAATGACACCTTTATGTCTCAGTTCCAGTTTCTTTGCAGTATATTTCTAGTAGTGCAATGGCTGGGTCATATGGAGTTTCTATGTCCATCTTTTTTGAGGAAATGCCAAACTGCCTTCCAGAGTGGCTGTTCCATGTTATAATAACAGCAACAGTGTATGAAAGTTCTCACCTCTCCACATTTTCTCCAATATTTATTGCTTGATGCCCTGCTAAACTTTGCCATTGCTATTGGGGTGAGACGGTATCTCCTTGTGGGTTTTCTTTTTTTTCTAATCTCTCTTATTACCTAACTAATGTTCATAACAGTATTATTTACCATTGCAGAAACATGGAAATAGCCCAAAGTACAACCACATCTGAATGGATTGAAAAATTGTGATAAATTCTCACAATAGAATACTTTGCAGCATTCAGGAGCAACAATTTTGAAAAATGCTAAATAACTTGTGGCAGACTGATGAGCATTATGCTAAGTGAACTAACTCAGTATCATAAGGAAAAATACTGCATAAGAACAATATTATAAAAATAAAAGGATAAATAATAATACTTGTGGAGACCCAAGGAGAAAAGGGGTGGGAGTATATCCGTGAGAATGTATAGGGACAAAAATCATAAGGTTTCAAAATTTGATGGGTGCAGGAAAGGGGTGAAAAAAATGGGAGAGTTCTGGCAGGGACCTGGAAAGACAGAATAATGGTGGACATAGTCCAGTGGTGATTAATTGTATAAAATATAATGCAAAAACAATGTATGGGAATGATTGTATGAAACACAATGTGAATGAAAAATAGTGTGAAACAAAACGTATGTGAACTTTGTAAGCAAACCAATTTCAAAGAAAAATTTTTAAAAACCACAACAATGAAAAACAACTATGAGATATCATCTCACTCCAGTCAGAATGGCAAAATTTAACAGAACAGTAAGCAACAAATGCTGGCAAGGTTGTGGAGAAACAGGAACCCTAATTCACTGTTGGTGGAGTGTAAAATGGTGCAACCATTTGTGGAAGGCGGTATGGCGCTTTCTCAAAAAGTTGCAAATACAGATACCATTTGACCCAGCAATTCCACTACTGGGAATATACCCCAAAGAGACCATAACTGACATCCAAGCAGATATATGCACACCCATGTTTATTGCAGCTTTGTTCACAATAGCAAGGAGTTGGAAACAACCTAAGTGCCCATCAACAAACGAATGGATAGAGAAGCTGTGGTATATTCACACAATGGAATACTATGCTGCATTGAAAAGCAAGGAACTCATGCAATATTATTGAAAATGAGTGACTCTGGAGGAAATTATGCTGAGTGAAGTATTCCAGTCACAACAGTATAAATACTGCATGGTGCCACCGTTGTAAAACAGAACTGACCTTGGGATTGGGGAGAGCCTAAGAAAGATGGGTTCAATAATGTATACTGCACTGAAACAGATGATGGATAAAACTGCTTAAAAGGGATATGTGATTAGATAATTTTGTCATGACAGGAGTCTAGAGCGAAGGCTACATGGTGGAGTGGACCTGGGGGAGGGTTTGCAAAACAATGAAAGAATTTTTCTTTTACTTTTCAAAGAGGGTAGTGTTCTGGAGGGGAGAGAGTTGGGAGAGGAGAAATGTGCAACAATGAATGAATGAATGGTAATCCAAAGTTTCTGTAAATATTTATTGAAATTAATAATGAATTTAAATTAAAAAAAATAAGTTAGAGTAAGGAAGGCAATGTATTCATAACTGCTCATGCTAATAACACTATATCATGACATGGAGGAGGAATAGTGGAACTATATCCACATTTACAATATTCTTCTTACCAAAACCTTTTATGGAAAATAGGAACTGCATTGGAACATGTATCTCTGGATTGGAAATGATCATATTGATGATATTTCTAGCCTTAAAAGATTACATTGTTCAAAATTATTTGTTATATATTTGTTTAAATTTTCCCCTCTTTTAACAACTGGGATCTAGAGGGAAGAGAAAAGACTAGAGAATGGCCAAAATTATTGGGGCAGCTATTGATGCCACTTTAAGGCCGTTAGGAAAGGAAGTCTTACTCATAAACAATGCGACACAAAGGTAATAAAGGTCAGAATTGCTTCCACTGTGGGAAGGTGGGCCACTTCAGTACACAGTGTCACAGACAAGAGCCACAGATAGGCAAGGGAGTAGAGAGGAAGCTCCCACTCACTTGCTTTAAATGTGGATCTGAAGGACACTTGGTCAAGGGTGGCCCACATCAGGTCCTCATGGCTGACAGGACTGAAAGACCCCAGCTCCCAGCTGGAAACAAAGGAGGACGCTTCAACAATTCAGATCCTCCCAGAAGAGCCATGAGTGAGCATTAACATTCCTGGTAAGTATATTCATTTTCTCCTGGACACAAGAGCCTATTATTTGGTCCTAAAAGCCTTCTGAGATCCCAACTCTTCTCACTGTTTCCTAGTTGTTGAATTGCAGAAAACCTCATAAGCAGTTCCTTACTTGTTGTAAAGCAACCAAGTGGTAGATGGAATTTGGTGCAGGACTTAAGAACAATAAATGATGTAGGTGAGCCACTACATCTTGTGGTTCCTAACATTTATACTATAAAAGACAAAGTGCTAGTCAATAAGCCTTTTATTTTAAGAACTACCTTCCGTCTGTAACTTGATTTATGTCACTGTTAGAACCTCTACTTGGAATATTATTGCTTTTTAATTTTTGACTCATGTACTTTTACTTGTTAGTTAAATTTGTGTCTTCTAGGCTGCAACACTTTCATGATGCATCATCTTCAAAGATATGAACATGTACGGCTAAGCACAATCAATAACAGTGCATCTAAATTCCAAAATCAATCTCCACAATAGTCTGTGTTTCCTATTGCCAAACGGGCCCTTTATAATAGCAAGAGAAGATTTTCACCCTGAAACCTACAGTGTCCCTTTTCAGCAGGAAGTAGCTAAGAGAATACACTGTCCCCTTTTCCTTATGAATCAGGGTGAAATCTCTCTCAGGGAGGACACTGACAAAGGAGATTAATCAGAACTGTATTTGACAAGCACTGTGACAATCAGACAATTAAGACAGACTTTCAAGGAAAAAAGAAAAAAAAAGGAGAGGAATGAACTGCGGGGGGGGCGGAGTTTAGAGAAAATAGTGCAACAATGAATGAACGGAAATCCAAAATCTCTGTAAAGGTTCATTAAAATTAATAAAATTTAAAAACAAAACAAAAACAAAAAAACCAGAACAATGAAAATTCTAAACTCTTTTAACCCTTAAAGCCAGTTGTTAGGACTTGCTGACATAAAAATGTTATTGCCAGTACTGTTCATAATATGGAATGAATGATTTATGAAATACATTTAAGTTATAATATTAGTTATAATGTTCTCCCTATGTTCCCTTATATTCACATCTGTCAGTATATGCTAACTAATTTAATATAGAATAGAGAATACATGCATGAAATATTCTTTATTAAACTTGGAAACTAATCAGATTAAAACTAAGAAATTTGAGTGAATAAAGACTGGCATGTTTATGGGAAGAATGAGCAGTTTAGCCCAGAAATGAGCAGTAGCAAAAATCATATTCAAAGAGAATTTCATTCAAAATTGTAGCTAAGTAGGAGGGCATCAAAAGAACATGGTTCAATCTTATTTTGGTTTTAGAGGGTTTTTTTTTTTTACATTTTGTTTTGATTTGTTTCTTTTTAAAGTGGAGATGGGAAGTACAGCAGTACATAAACAGAAAAGATTTCTTTTACAGACTATGGACTTGATGTTACCTGTCAAAAATCAAAATTTTTATCAACACTAGGAAATTCTCCCCATGCTGATAAAGCTCAGGAACTTGTAGTTGTATCTTCAGCATCAACATTTTGTCCTCTCTCCCTGTGTACATTTGAGACCTGATTAGTTTTTTTTTCAGTAAGGTGAGCTGTCCATGAAGTTACCTCTACAAGTAAATATGTTCTCTGTCCAGTCTATCAATTAAGAGAAAAGTAAACTTGGCTGACATATACAAGAATGTTGAAATTAATGAGTTCTTACTGTCTTTTATTACACTACTTGTAAACAAATAACTTAAGTCTTGAAATACGATCTTTATCTGAAGAGACTAGTTTTACTAAATCACTGAGGTTCTTTGCCCCCCACCCCATTCTCCATGGATGGAAGATGGGCAATATTCTCTCATGAAATTTACCACCTCTGTGAACCTGCTGGAAGGTCAGCTATGAGTTAGTTCTGACTTGACAGTACATAACAATAACAACCTGATAGTAAAGCAACACATCTGGTGTATATCTATCATATCCCTCGCCCACTTCAATGATGCCTGTTATGAAATAATCCCATTTTTGCAATTTTACCGCTATTGCAATCAAATGACAGGTACAGATGCTACTGTGGAGCATTCCTTATCTACAAATAGAGAGACAACAAATTTCTTATGTTAAGGATTATGTATACTTAATAGTATTTCACCAAAGGAGGCAGCAGCATCTTTATTTTTTATTTTTATGTGCCTTCAATTGGCTCCAATTTACAGAAACTCTATGAACAACAAAGTTAATTCTTTGTTAAATCCTAACCCCAATCCTAACCCTAACCATGCACCATCTGCATAATCTATGCTGTGTTTAATTTCAAGTCACAAACATTATTTCAATCCATCTTATTAAAGATCTCTAAACTTAGATAAATCTTCTTTTGCCTTAATAGGTCTCTGGGTTTTCAAGTTTACAATTCTGTTATGAAGTATTTGCTCATTTAATTTAAACTGCTCCGAAAGTGGGGATAGGTAGGAGATCTTTATTTTTCAACCCTTAAATTTCAACAAAACTCATTGAATTGTGTTTAATCACAATACAGACAGTCTTGGGTTGCAACTTATATCCTTTCCTAAATATTTCTTTAAATTAGATTTCTTGGTAAGTTGGAACAGGTACATGTTATTCTTATTTAGTCTTGCTTTAGCACAAAGAAAATCTTCAAATCACTTAAAATGTTTAGAAGCTGCATGTGAAGCAATCAGTAGTGATTACAAAGAACAATTTGTTGTTAGTAGTGGTTGGTTCAACCATTTCAAAGAGAACACATTTACATAATATTAAAGGTCAAGTAAGAGTTGTTGAAAAGTTGCATATCCATAACCTAAGGAACACATCAGAAACAGAGCATGATAAGCAATATCTTCCTTGAGACAAGATAATGCAGCTCAAATCAATGTTTTTGTACCTAGTATAAATGCTATAAATGCAATCTCCCCTTTCCTCCATTTAGCTATGACCTATCTTCTCTATCATCCCACAATGTTTCAATTTAATTACCTGAGGATGGATTAATCAGTTCCACAGTAAAAAGAAAAACATTTACTAAAGATTATAAACATCAGGATGATATTTTGGGAACTTGACCCCCCCCCTTTTTTAAGGAATGATACTGTCATATTTCTGAAGGAGACACATTTGGTATGCAAGATAAAAAGTTGTTTCTCTAATATGTATCAGCCTCCTAAGAACCAGCTGATTAGAAGCCTGGATGTTTGTATGACAAGCTTAGGTATTTGCTTGTCTCTGTGAAAATTAAATTGTCATTGCACCAAGGGTATACAGAAAATATCCATTAGCAATTGATGTCAGCATGTTTATGTAGAATTTGAATTGGCTATTTATACAAATAAAATAGGTTATGAGGAAAGAAATAGAGATCAATTATATACTCGGAACCTACATTTTTATAGTGTTTCCTTTCAAACTACTAGGGTATTAGAGTCTTCTGCTTTTACTTATTTCCAGCCCTTAATCTCTGATATTCTAAATTTATTTGCCTTTATGTGAAGAATTATCGCTCAAACCATAGTTTGTTTAAAAATATAAGGAAAAAGGCTGATGATCGATAATTTTGAGATTTTCATAAATGAAATATTAATTATGAGAATTAATGTCTGAAGATGTAGGCTGTAAATAGTTGCACTGCTAGCCCAAAGGTTACAATTCCCCATTGGTTTGAATCCTCAGAAGAAAGATGGACAATCTCTTCCAGCGTGATTTACAACTTCAGAAATCCTTTGGATAGTTCTCCACAACAGAAATGAGTTAGTTTTGTAGCTAATGTCTCTATTAATCTAAGTCTATAACACTGTTATAGATTAAATTGTGTTACCTAAAATACATGTTAATTTGTGTAGGTCATAAGTCCTACTCTTAGGAAATTATCCTTCATTTTTAATCTGATGTCATTATCTTATACAAGTCCTAATCAATTTATTGTTAATAAGAGAGAAAACGTTCTATAGGATTAGGTTATAGCTAGTCTTCAACCTCAAGTGAGATTTGAAAGAAATTAAAGCAGCAAGCAGAAACCAGAATGAGCTCATTGCCCACATGAGAGCAGAATATTTGCTTAGCCTCCAGGTTCTTCTTGCTGAAAACCTGGAACTGGAGGTAGAATGAGCCCAAAATACAAAGAGATTGCCAAAGAGTATTAGAAAATTCCACAGAACAGATGCTTGAAGAAGACAAGGAATTTCTCCTAAAGTATAACAGATGTTGTTGTTCATTGCCATGGAGTCGAGCACAACTACGAACAAAAGAACTGAAGCCTTTCTATAACTATGGTCATTTCTCAAAGTTGGTAGAGTTTCCAGAGGTATACATAGGGGAAGAGAAAATCTTCCTTCTAGAGCTAACTCTCTGGATTCTAGTTGCATAATCTGTGAGAGAATGAATTTGTTTATTAATCAATTCATTTGCAGCACTTAAGTCATAACCTGTTAGATGAGTAAGACAAATATGGTAATAATTTTGAAGAACGTATCATAACATGAGCTTCAATTAAATGCAATCTATAGCATTTCTGGATGGAATGTATATTTAGAAATATACCTTGTTATCTGGACCACAGTATTTTCTAATTATCACTTCAAGATGACCTTCTTCACAATCATGACAAGCCATTTATTTCCCATTTATTTCTTCTGGTGAATTGTTGACTGAGGAAATATCTTTCATGCTTAATAGAGACTGAAAATCTTCCATGCTGAATAGAGTTTCACCAAAAGTGAAAGGAGAATGTTTAAAATATTACAGATTGGTAATATATATATATTCTTTAAAAAATATCCACAAGAGACTGGCATCTTTCTAAAATTATCATATTGAGAGTTATTGATGATTTACAGTAAAATGGAAAAATGACAGCACATTTAAAGCTATTGTTTACCATATAGTGTTTTGACAAATAAGATCAAAAAATATGTTTCCCTGTTTATTCTAACAAATGTTTTTTAGATGTGTAGTAGTATTTCTCTTTTATAAAGAAGAAACAGTAACAGAATGTCTTCAATCTTAATGTATGTGACTTAAACTCTATTTACATTAATCACAAAATCTCACTTTCTATTATATTGTCATGAATTCTTGTTATTACTCTAAGACATCATCTAATCATAGTGACACATGTACAATAGAACAAGATACTGCCTGACCCTGTACATTTCTCATTATTCCTATTTTTGAGCCTGTTATTGCAAGAACTATATCTTTTTCCTTAGACATTCAACTTTACCAACCATGGTATCTTTCTGTATAGACTGATCCTTCTTCATAACATATCCAAAACACATGAGGAAAAGACTTACCATTTTTGCTTGCTAGGAAAATTATGACTCTATTTAATAGTCTTTGTTCATTATATGGTCAGTATTCTTTACTAACCCAGTATTCGCAATTGTCTGATATGATGTCCACGCTTCAGTAATGCCCAAACTATCCGTGGTATAGTCAGTACTCTTCACCAATACCACAATTAAAATATTTCAATTCTTGTTTGATCTTTATTAGTCATTGTCTAGCTTGTGAATATATATGAGGTGATTGAAAATAATATGGGTTAGGACAAGATCACCTTATTTCTTAGGTCACATATTTACTCTTTATCATTTTTTATAGGAGAGAATTGTTTATTTGCAGCAGATTTGCCTATTGTAATATGTTGTTTGATTTATTAACTGCTACTACTAGGGCTGTTGGTTGTGGATCCAAGTAAAATAAAATTCTTGAAAATATCAGACTTTTTTCCTGATTTTATCATGATGTTACCTATTGGATCAGTTTTAAGGATTGTGTTTTATCATTGTTTTTTTTTATGTAATTCATATGAAAGCTTTAATCTTTGACCTGTATAAGTGCTTCGAGTTTTGTGTTCAGTAAGCAAGATTGTGTCATCTGTATATGTTGTTGTTATGTGTCGTAAAGTTGCCTGAGACTCGTGGTGACCCTATGTACAACAGCCCTAAACCCTGCACTGTCCTTGCCAATCTTAATGTCTCTGACACACTTATCCCCATTACCCCAGTGACTGAATCAATCTCATTGATGGTCTTCCTCTCCTGCACTGTCTCTCCACCCTCCAAGCAAGACATCTCTCTCCAAAGACTGATGCCGTCTTGCAACATGTCCAGTGTATGTCAGAGAAAGCTTCAGAACCCTTGCCTGCAAGGAAGAGCCTGCCTTCAACCTCTCCAGGACAAACTTGTTTGTTATCCTAGTAGTCCATGGTATAGTCTGTACTCTTCTCCAGCACCACATGTCAAAGGCATCAATTCTCCTTCTATCATCTCTAGTCATTGTCCAGCTCTCTGACACAAAGTAAGTAATTTCAAAGACTATGTACTGGATCAGTACATACATATTTTTGTATGTTTGTAGATACATATAATATAGATTATATATACACACAGACACACAAAGACAAAATTCTAAAACGTTAATGAATTTCAGGAAAAAAATATGTTGTCAGGTACCATCCAGTTGGAAATGACCCATAACTGACCCTCCAGTGGGTTTCCAGAGTCAGTTAATTTCATGGGAGGAGATTGTCCATCTTTCTCTTGCAGAACAGCTTGGTGGACTTAAACTGAATGCTTTTGTAGTTGCAGCATAGCTTCTTGCATTCTATATTTTCATATTGAAAATTCTCATTATACATTTTGAGAGAAAAAAGTAGGTATAATCCTGCATTGAACTCTGGTAACTTTTATTAAAGTATAGTATGAGCAGAGAGATAAATGAGAAGAGTGTAATACAGAATAAAATAGAATAGTGTAGTATACAGTATAAAATAGAAGAGAATAGAGTATGTTTAGTGTACTAAAGTAAGTAAAATTATTTGACCAAAACAAGCATTCTAATCTTAAAGTATAAGGTTTCTCAAGTTGTAAAGAAAACACACACACACATTTAACAAGATCTTTATAACTAAGCAAGAGTGTAATTGAGCCAGTTGATAAAAAGCTATTAGCTATGAGAAGCTGGTAATATTGAACAGCTAGCCTAGGGATGGTAGGTAGGGAGTAGAAGGAAGCCTATTTTTGACATCTGCCGATCATAAGACTGATTTAAAATTCCAAGTTTCAAGCTACCAAGTGTATAATTTGGAAGAGGTAATCAAATTAGGAAGTTCTGATAGTATAGTCCAGGCTGTTTACCTATGGTGAGTCAGTTATGGCTGTCTGTAACACATCACTGGATAGGTGTAAATAACACATGCTTTATTCAGTAAATGCTATTTAATGGCTCAATAAATGTTGACCTTTAATTAGAGAATGCTGTAAAAGGGCTTACGAGATGGGTCATAAATAATGAGCTCATAGATAGTGAGATCAGTCTTGAGGTTACAGAAGTAAATCTGATTTGGATGTTTCTTAGTCAGGGTTTTCTAGAGAAATGAAACAAATGAGAGAGATTTCTTTGAAGAAATTGAGTCACACATCTGAAGGGGCTATTGATATCAAAATTTGCAAGGTAAAAAACTAGAAATTTTATGAGGATATCTCTTTGTATCTTTGAAAGAAGATCCTTCTTCCTTAAAAAAACTTCTATTTAATGATCTTCAAGACTTCATTTAATAAATGAAGCCCATGCATATCATGAGAGATATGTACTTAAAATAAGCTTATTTATATATTAATTACATAATTATAATAATGTCATAGCAACATTTAGGCTAGTGTCTGACAAAATTGGGTATACCTCTTAGTCAAGTAGCAGAGTTTGAGCAGATAGTGGGATGAAGAAATATGAAAGACCCAAAAGGACCTGAAAAGATAGGGTAAAGTGTAGGAATAGGTCCATGTGATTAACTTAAAAACAAAACAAAACAAAACCCACCACAATATATATGAATGATTGAAACACAAAGTCAGTGAAGAATTGTGTGAAACACAATGTACATGGATGAAACACAATGTATATGAATTTTGTATTAAAATATATAAAATACATTAAAAAAATAAACAGAACTTAACTAAAACAGAAATGAAATAGTGAAACTAATGCAGGTAACAATGATTTTTTTTTGAATCCTATGGGCATAAGTTTTAGTTTGCTTGGCTCCACAGTCCTATAATTATATTTTATTAATTTTCATAAACATTTACAGAGATTTTGGTCTTCCACTCATTCATTGTTGCACTATTATTGAGATGTACATCACAGACAGTGGAAAGTATGATATACTTCACAAATATTGGTATATTCTTCTATGTAACAATGTTAATAAATACTAGATATTATAATTATGGAACATATTTTAATTTAAAAGAAAAATGTAAGACACTTGAATATTAATTTGATATTAAAAAGTGGAAATTTTCCCTAAAAAAATGGTTGTAGTGAGTAATAGAATTTTGTACACAGTATGGAATTTAGCCAACAAAAAATGTTTCACCCAGTAATCTGAAGAGTTACATTTGAAAGAAGACAAGTAGAAAATTAGAGTCTTTGCCAATGAATTGAGGCAAGATAGAGTTAATGTCCATCAGAGCCCACCTCTCCAAGGCTTGATATTAAATGAAGCAGGAGTGGCATCCACTTTCTAAACAACATGGCTCTGGAAACTCTATGAACTTTGATAAATATCTATAGTTATAGAGAGCCTTCAGACCTTTTGTTCACAGGATCGCTATGAGTTGTACTCAACTCGAAGGCAATCAACAACATCACAAGTATGTGTAACTCATTGAAAAAAAAACAACAAAAAAAACATCAAAACCAAGAGTCTTGAATCCATCAGATGCACTGCTGGGGAAGGAGGGACAATCTCCTCCTGTACCAGTCAGATTTGACTTAATGATACACACACACACACACACACACACACACACACACGTTAAAAAAAAACAAAACCAAAAACCCAAGGGTTATGTGGTGAGAGTCATGTCTGGCCTTAATCACCTTCACAGAGGGGAACTTTCATGATCTACCTCATCAATAATCCAAAACATATTCCAGTGAGTTCTGACTTATCTCTCACACTCCCTTACCTCTTTCTACTAATCTCAACACCAGTCTTACTGCCTTGCTGGGTCCAAAATCTGTTATGATAGCTCATAGACTACACAGAACCTTATTAGGGAGATAAAAAGGTTATAATCCAGATTAATAATAGAATATAGTCAATAAAGCTTCTAAAATGTGAATGCAGGCACATCAGACATGAGCCTTCAGACCTGTAGTTCCTAAATTCTCAGAGCTGCCAATATGGCTGCCCCCATCCTTGTCAATTTTCCAACAAATTTCTTAATCCTGTCAATAATGGCTCTCCATCCAATTGTCCAACAATATTCTCAGTCCTGTAAATATTGGATTCTCACCTCCCACCCACCATGGTCTCATCTTATATCACCATCTTATTTACATCAGGTTTCTAGTTTAGACCATAGCTGCTGCTGTCTCAAAGCATGTTCTACATTTTCCTGTTCCTTTTTCACTTGGGTTGGGAAGTGTCTCTTTTTGCTTCACTCTCAGGAGAAGATCTTATCTCTGGGGCTAGAGCTGTTCAATTGATTTGTAAACCTACCCAGTCTTTTTGTAGATTGTTGAGACTGGACAGACCTCTTGTGGAATAGTAGATAGCCAGTCCCTTTGTGGATAGGCCAACATGTCTAATTCACACAGTCCTGCTCATACATATAGTCAGTCACCTACATTCAAATAATGCTAAAAAATAATATTGAAAGATAAATTCCATAGTTTTTGTTATTACGTAGGTCTACTTGATGAGTTGAAGTTGGAAGCATCAGAAAGGACTTAATGTCATGGGAAGCTGGAGAGTTGCTCAATTCATGGTGAGTATGCTCAACTTGTACTGACCACCTTGGTGCAGGTGTGTTTATATGACGAGTGGAAGTGGGAGACATACACTAATAAAGAGAAAGCTGAGTTTGAACATATTCCTTCAGCACTGTCTACCTAACGTGATGAATAGATAAATGAAGTGGGGTTTCCCTTTCGTGGAACAGAGAATCCTGAGAATCTTTGAAGTGTTGACTTGGCCTATGTGGGGTGAAATTGAATGAAGGGACCAGCTGGTCTGTAACACCGAAAAAAGTATGAACTCCAGAGTTTGAAGCTGATGTCCTTTTGGATCTAGCCACAATGACTGGGGATATGTTTACCAGAAACTAACCAGATGAAAAGATCTTTTATTCTGTGAGCTAGTATTGATTACTGTTACCTAATGTTTTCTCTGAAGTGGACCTTGGTTTATAGGTGAAGATGCTCAAAGTTGTTGTTAGTTTTTGTTTATTTTGTCGTTGTCTTATTTTTTGTTTGGTTTTTAATTTTTTTAAAATTTTTCTACTAGTTTATTTAGTGAACACATCCAGGGCAGCATTTGTTCAAATGAAATAAATCAATTGGTATGCAGTCAACTCCTGGATACTTGTTTTTTGCCAATTCCTTCATAGCAACTTGAACTTCTTCCTTCATCACTGTAGGTTCTTGCTCATATGTTATTTCATGAAATCCCTCTGTGTCAGCCAATTCCTTCTGATAGTTACTCTGTGTACTCCTTCTATCTTCTTTTTATACATCCTGGACCATTCAATATTCTATCCAAACTATCGTTAAGTATTGCCACCCGTGGCTTGAATTTGTTTTTCAACTACTTCAGCTTAAGAAACGCCGAGCCAGTCTGGCCCTTTTGATTTTCTGACTCCACCTCTCTGCACATTTCATTATAGTATCTTGCTTTGTCATCCCAAGCTGCCTTATGAAATTTTCTATTCATCTCTTTGATTTCTTGATTCCCTCTTTTAGCTTTGGCTTCTCAGCACTCTAATGCAGTACTCAGAGTTTCATCTGACATCTGTCTTGGTCTTTTCTTCTTCTTTAGCCTTTGTAATGATCTCTTGCATTCTTCATGGATGATTTTCTTGATATCCTCCCAGAGCTCATTTGGTCTACACTCATTGGTGCTCAAGGCCTCAAACCTGTTCCTGAGATGATTTTGAAATTTGAGTTGGACAGACTTAAGGTCAAATTTTGGTTCCTGTGGACTTGACTTAATTTTCTTCAACTTTAGCTTGAATTTGCATATGAGTAGTTGGTGGTCTGTCCCACAATCAGCACCTGGCCTTGTTTTCATTGCTCATATTGAGTTTCTCCACCAAGTCTTTCCACAAATGTAATCTATTTAATTCCTATGCATACCATCAGGTGAAATCCATGTGTATAGCCTGCGTTTATGTTTCTTATAAAAGGTATTTGCAATGAATAAATCATTGAATGTGCAGAACTCTATCATTCTATCTCCAGCCTCATTTCTCTCACCGAGCCCGGTATTTTCCAGCTACTGATCCATCTTCCTGTTCCCAACTTTTGCATTCCAGTCACCCATTATTATTAATGCATCTTGATTGCATGTTTGATCAATTTCTGACTGCAAAAGTTGGTAAAAATCTTCTATTTCCTCTTCTTTGGCTCTAGCTCTTGGTGCATATATTTGAATGAATGATACTGTATTCACTGGACTTCTTTGTATGCATATGGACATTAACCTGTCACTCACCATATTGTATTTCAGGATAGGTCTAGACATGATTATTTTAAATTATGAAACCAACCTCATTTTTTCTTACCTTTTCATCCCAGAATAGTAAATCATATAATCATCTGATTCAAAATGTCCCATGCCAAGCCATCTCATTTCGCCAATACCTAGTATGTCAATATTTATGATTTCCATTTCTTTCTTAACAATGTCCAGTTATCCTATATTCATGCTTCTCACATTCCATGTTCCAATCACTAGTGTCTCCTTACAGCTGTTTCTCAGCCAGCTGGCCAACTGATTGGAAGAGATCTATATTTGTTCTCATTCCAAAGAAAGGTTACCCAAAAGAGTGTGGAAATTATCAAACAATATCATTGATATCACATGCAAGAAAGATTCTGCTGAAAATTATCCAAAAACATTTGGAACAATATGTCAACAGAGAACTGCCAGATGTGTAGGCTGGATTTAGAAGAGGTCGAGGTACTAGGGATAATATAGCTAATGTAAGATGGATGTTGGCAGAATACAGAGAATACCAGAAGAATGTGTTTCTGTGCTTCATTGACTATGCAAAGGCTTTTGACTGTGGAAATCACAACAAACTATGGCTGACTCAGAGAAGAATGGGAATCCCAGAACAAGAGGCAGTTGTTGGAACAGAGCAGGGAGACACTGGATGGTTCAAAATCAAGAAAGGGGTCCATCAGGGATGTATTTTGACTCCATACCTTTTCAATCTGTATGCAGAACAGATCATCTGAGATGCTGGGCTGTACGAGGAGGAATGTGGCATCAGGATCAGTGGAAGAATCATCAACAACCTGTGTTATGGGGAGGACACAACCCTGCTTGCTGAAACTGAGGAGGACCTGAAGCGCTTGCTACAGAAGGTCAAGGACTGTCATCTTTAATATGGATAGAAGCTCAACATCAAGAAAACAAAGATTCCCAAAACTGGGCCGATTGGCAGCATCAGTATGGAGGGTGAAGAGATTGAGATAGTTAAAAGTTTTAGTTTGCTTGGCTCCACAGTCAACACTATTGGTAACAGCAGCCAGGAAATCAGGAGACAAATTTCATTGGCAAAGTCAGTTGTGAGGGACCTCTCAAGAATACTGAAGTGCCTTCGTGGTCGCAAAAAAAAAAGGAAAAGAAGAAAAAAAAAGAGTACTGAAGTGCAACGACATCAGGCTGGAGACTAAGGTGCAACTGATCCAGGCTATAGTCAAGGCAATTATGTGCTATGCTTCAGAAAGGTGGACAATGGCTAAGGTTGATTGAAGGAGAATTCATGCCTTTGAGCTGTTGTGCTGGAGAAGAGTATTGAATATACCATGGATTGCTAGAACAGTTTCAACCTAGAGAGGGTGACACTAGGCTCTCCTCGGAGGTAAGAATTCTGAAGCTTTGTCTGACATACTTTGAGCATGTTGCAAGAAGTGACTAGTCCTTAGAGAAGAACATCATGCTTGGGAGGGTGGAGGGACAGAGCAAGAGAGGCTGACTGTGAATAAGATAGATTGATTCAGTGTCTGGGATAATGGGGGTAGGCATGTCAGGGACAATAAGCTTGGCACAGAATAGAGAAGGGTTCAAAGCTGTTTTACATAGGGATGCTATGAGTCAAAAGTGAGTTGACAGCATATAACAACAATTAGACGTTTAGTGTGTGAGACAATTACTTTATAGTATTTTTAGCTTTAAAAAATTAGAAATAATTTAACCAATATGTGCTATTTATATATATTTTAAATGAATAGTAATATTTTAACATATTATTTATTATAGTTATCTTTCAGATTGCAGTGGAAATCTTTACACTCAATCACCTTTTAGGAGATATTACTTAAGGATCGATATATAAACTGTCAAAATTTGAACAAGGAACAAGACATTTTTAAGAATGAAAATTCTTATTATGCTACTTCTGATCCAATCAATAATTAGGTCCTCGGAAAGACTGTGGCTATGCCAGACAAAGAAAATACAGATACACATTTTTACATCCTTGCTTCTAGGCATTTACACTTTTCTTGAAATATTGCCCTTTAGGCCAAACTTTCTCATGCTTGTATTCAACTTCAAGGTACAAGATTTGGAAAGGTTAGTAAAAGTCCATTAAGTCATTTTGAATTATAGAAAAGTGAACTTTAAGAAATGGTCCAAACGGATTTAATACATTTGAGGAGTTAAAAATAGTATTGTTTTTAAAGTTCACACTTGGCATGTATTTAGTCTTCACCGAAGAGTTGACAAAAGTACTTCTTAAGGCAATAAGAGGTACTTCAAGAAAAAGATTGAAATGTAAGTACTTTGTCTCTGATCTGTAAGTTATATCAAATTGACTGTAGACCACATGATACTGAAGATCAGGGATATTTTATTCCTGGCCTATTGAAGTCCTTTAGCTTTTTTGTCCATTCTTAAACTTGTTTAACTTGTTCACAATCTTTCTCTAGGTCTTCCTGCTGAGGGTTAGAAATCTAATGATAGGTATAAACACTTTCAAAGAAAGAGAAAAATATTATGTACAGACAATTAACTATATCTCTTCATACACTGAAAATTTTCCTGGTTGTTTATTTTTACTTCCTTCTACTTCTAGGGGGACCTTAAATGTGATATGGGCCTATCAAAAATAATTTGAATAGGAAAAAAAAGACTTAGCTATTAAGGTAAGAGAGTGCAAGAGAAAGAAAAGAGCAACAACCAAAATGTTGTAGAAAAAATTATGCATATGGACATTTTTGAGACATGGAATAGATCAATTGATTTCAGGACAAAATTAAATAAATAAGCACAGACATATCATTAATGAGTTATCTCTAAAGAGAAAATCCCAGTTTTAGACTGATATTTCTGCATCTGAGTACTTTCCAGCATTATTGTTGTTGCTATGTGTCATCATGTGAACTGTGACTCATAACAACCACATGAACAATGATTTTGAATCTTGCCCTATCTGGATTCATTTCTACTATGTTAGAACATTTGAGATCATTGTTACAGTTATCATATCAATTTTTCCTACTGAGGATCTTTCTCTCTTCCACCTTTCCAAGCATAATGTCCTTTACCAAGGAATGACCACACCTAACAACATACCCAAAGCGTGTGAGAAAAAGCTTCATTATCCTTATTTCCAAGGAACACCCCAGTAAAACTTGCTCCAAGACAGAGTTGTTTATTCTTTTAGGAGTATATTGGATAATCACCAATCTTCTCCAACACCACAACTCAAAGACATTGATTCTTCTAACATCGTTCATCATTGTTCAATTTTCAGATGCATAACAAGTAATCAAAAAGACCAAGGGATGGGAGGGGGAAAATCATATATTAGATTAGGCATATTTTAGTTCTTAAGTTGATATTGTTGCTTTTTAGCATTTTGGAGAGTTCTCTGACTGCAGATATTTCCAATGTTACATGTCTTGATTTTTTGATCTCTGCTAGCAAGATATAGATTATGGACACAGGTAAAATGAAATAGTTTAAAATGTCAGTCTTTTCTCCATATATAATACTGTTTCCTATTGGTCCATTGGTGAAAATATTAATGTTCTTGATGTTGAGCTGTAATCCATATTTAAGTCTTTTATCTTCAGAAGGAAAAATTGTTGTTGTTTTTGTTATATGCCATCAAGTCCCCTGCAACTCATTTACACAATAGTTATGTCAAACCTGTGTACAACAAACTGTGAAGCCTGCCCTATCCCGAGCCAGTCTCACTGACTCTGACTCTCCTACACCCATTTCCCCAGTTACTGTATCACCTCATCTCCTCTGCGATCTTCCTTATCTTCAGTGTCATTCAACCCTCCCAAGAGTGATGTCCTTCTGCAACTTCAGCCATGTGCCCAAAGTGTGTGAAACAGAGAGCTTCAAAATCCTAGTCTCCAAAGAGGAACTTAGTTTCACCCCTCCAGGACAGACCTGTTGGTTTAATTGGTGGCCCATGGTATATTCAAGATTCTTCTCCAGGACCACAAGTCAAAGGGAACAATTTCTTCTTCAGTCATCTTTAGTCATTGTCCAGCTCTCTGATGAATAGCAAGTAATTAAAAAGACCATGACCTAGATCAGATGCATCTTAGTCTCTAGACTGATTTTGTCAGTCCTCAGTACTCTGGTGAGATCCCTGAAAGCAGAATTTCCCAGTGCAATTCATATTTTGATTTCCTGATTACTGATGCTGAGTATTGATTGTGAAACCAAGCAAACTGTAATTTTGAACCTCAATCTTTTCTGCATCTATCATGGTGCTATCAATTGGCCCAGTGGTGAGAATCTTTGACTTTTTGATGTTCAGAATCAACTCATATTGAAGACTACAGTCCTTGACCTTCTGCAGCAAGAATTTAATGTCTTCAATTTCAAGAAGCAAGGTTGTGTCATCTGCATAATATAGGTTGTTGATGAGTCTTCCTCCAATCCTGATGCCACATTCCTTCTCTTAAAGCCCAGCCTCCGAAATGGTCTGTTCTGCATATAGATTGAAAAGGAATTAGAAACAGGACACATTCCAGATGCACTCCTTTCCTGATTTTGAACCATGCAATATTCCCTTACTCTTTTCTGAGGACTCCTTCCTGGGCCAACTTTAGGTTTCACAAGAGCACAGTCAAGTGTATTGGGATTCCCATTCTTCTCAAGATTAGACACATTATTTTTTTTATGCATACAAATTCCTTTGCATAGTCAATGAAACACAGATAGATAAGCCTCTGGTACTCTTTGCTTTCTGCAAAGATACATCTGAATTGGTGTTCTGACATGACCTCTTCTAAATCCAGCATGTATTTCTGATAGTTCTCTGTTGGTGTAATGTTCCAGTCTTTTTTTTTCTTTCTTCATAATTTTCAGCAGAATTTTGCTTGTATGTGAATTAGTGACATTGTTCAATAGTTTCCACACTTTGTTGGGTCACTTTTTATTATTTTTTTAATGGGAATAAATATGGTTCATCCAGTTAGTTGTCTTTCCTCCAGATTTCTTGGCAGAATCTGATGATCATGTCCAAGGCAGCATCTGTTTATTGAAATATGTCAATTGGTAGTCCATCAATTCTTGGGACCTTCTTTGTGCCAGTTTCTTCAAAGCAGTTTGAACTTTCTCCTTCATTATCATTGCCTCTTGATCATATGTTGTTTCATGAAATACTTCTATGTCCGCTAATTCTTTTTGGTACAATGACTCTGTATACTCCTTCCAACTTCTTTTAATTCTAACTGGGTTGTTCAATATTCTGCCTGGAATATCTTCAAGTATTGCAACTTGAGGTTTAAATTTGTTCGTTAGTTCCTTCAGCTTAAGATATGCTGAGCAAGTTCTGTCCTTTTGTTTTTCTGACTCCAGCTCTTTGCACATTTAATTACAATATTTTTTTCTATCTTCCAGAGCTGCTATTTGAAATCTTCTAGTCAGCTCCTTAACTTCTTATTTTTGTTTTCCCTTGATTTAGCTTCTTAGATTTTTAGTACAATATTCAGAGTCTCTTCTGATATCCATTTTTGTCTTTTCTTCTTCCTCTTTGTAAAGAAATTTTGCATTTTTCGTTTCCCAGCATTATATAGATTTATATTAGAAAGACTAACACATAATCTTTCCTGTATCTTTATGTTCATAAACTCAATTCAGTGCTGTTTAGTAACAAATAATTCATAACTGACCCTCCAATGGGTTTTCAAGGCTTTAAATTGCTTTCATGGGTGGCAATTTTTCATCTTTCTAAAACATATATCAAAGCTAGTAAAAGCCAAAATCATTAATAAAATATGGAAGAAGTTTTAATTAAATGCATTTAAAGCAGAATTCAATCATTGCTTTGAATAGCTTTTCATCCAGAACAGAATTTTATTATTAAATGGCATGGATAGATAGATAGATAGATAGATAGATAGATAGATAGCTATAAATACAATTCTGACACCCTCCCTTCTTAATTTTAAACCATGTAGTGATCACTTACTATGACCACAAAACTCTTGGTCTAGGTATAAATTTTCCATGAACACAAGTAAGTGCTCTGGGATTCTAATTATTATTTTTGCAATTTAATTATTAAATTTATTTTCTTATATAAATTATTTTTCCTCTGGCCATAAGTCCGATGCAACATTGCAGCTCAGCTCCTATTTCTAAGGAAAGTAGGCATCATCTCTCTCTTATCTGTAACACATCACCCTGGCCCAGCCAATGCTTTTGGGGAAAAACACAGTAAGATTCATCAAAATCAGCAGCAATTAAGAACAAGCCACACACTGCCAGTGAGGTGAGTGTCATCCTGGACCCAGGGACCTGAAAGGATCCTACAGTTGCCAGTCAAGACCCAGAGCTGGCTCCCAGTGTCTTACAGATTGCTAATCACACCACATAGCTTTCAACAACTGATCCAAGCTATAGAGAGAACAGAATCTGGAAGCACAGTGAGCGAAATGCCAGAGCTGGAGGATAGAGTTCATGAGTGTGGGTGCACTGTGACACCCCTCCACCCCTGCTGAGGAGGCTGACAGGAAATCGGGTCAGGAAGAGCACCCCTCATTCTGCCTTTTTACTACACTGAAGATAAGTTGCTCACATACTCTAAAGCACATTCTCAATAAGTGAATAGGAGTTTAGGGGACGCAGTGATTTGGTATCAGGCAAGAGCCGTATTAAGCCTTTATGAGGGCAGCCACCATAGCCTTGACATTGAGACTGAGTAGGTCACAGCAGGTCCGGTTAGTACCCAAAAAGACTATGGGCTTGCTTGTGATGTACGTCATAGAAATAGCAGCTCCCACCTTGTCATCAATGGTATCAAATTTAGTAAGGACAATGCCATGAATGAGCCGAGGTGTTTGAGCCATAGAACGGTCATCCACGGCTCTGTTGAATCTGACCAGCTGATCCATGGCCTTGTTGCCTACTAAGGCCTCCTCCACAAACAGCACCAAGGCAGGTATATTTATAGTAATGATCTTGGCCAGTGCAGTCATCAGAGGGGCATTGTCTTGCATGCGGCCAGCTGTGTCCAGCAGCACCACATTGAAGCCTTGGTTACGTGCAAAGACAGTAGCTTTCATGGCAATGCCAGCAGCATCCTTGCCATAGCCCTTTCCAAACAGCTGCACCATAGTGCGGCCATTGTGATTCTCGGGTAGGTGTAGGGCACTCAGGTGCCAGGTGTGTGTGCGGAGCTATTCCACAGCCCCAGCACGAAATGTGTCACAGGCAGCAATGAGGAGACTAAAACCATTTTCCAAAACCAGAAAGAAATCTTGGCAAGATTAGTGGACTTCCTCACTCCATTAATGTCACAGAAGGTGACAACATAAGGACACTGGTGATGCTGGGAATCCATGATGTCCAAGAACATGTCCACACAACACTGTGGCTGCAGAATCTGCACAAGGAACTCTTGTAGAGGTTGCTTCACTGTAGATGTCACCATACTAAATGTTCCCATCACCTTCCCTTCCAGCTTGTTAGTGACAGATTCACAGAGCTGGACTGCAGTATCTGCTGCAACATTCTTAGCAATGAGGTGACCCTGCATCTTGTCCAACAGACTCCATGTCTTCACAACTCAAATTCTTTGAACCCACGAAGCCCTCTAGCATTCCAAACATGCCACCCAGGGTCGCCTTTGCAGAACTAGGTTTGATGGTGCTTTGATAGGCCTCTTCATCATCTGAGTTGCTGCAGTCCAGGTCCTGAAGCTGCCCCTCAGGCCCAGTCCCTTGAATCAAGTTGATATCCTCAGGCAGGACAACGGCTAGAGTTTCATTGGCGGTAGGGATACTCTAATCCAAGACCTCCTGGTTAGTAGAGCCACCCAGTGGCCATACCCGGGGCACCTTTTTGCCCTTCTCCTTTGGAGCATCTGACTTCAAAGACTTGCTGGACTTCTCCATGCCCCTCCCATGCCTCTGCATGAACTCCTATCATTTCCTACATACAAGCTCTTCTTTGGATAGTTCTACTCCATTCTCAGGCCCTACTGGGAGACCTTCTTTTCCTGCAAAGATTACTTTGATGGTAGCCAAAGAGTTGCCATCAGAACCTTCTTTCTTAGCCCTCCCCCCCCTTTTTTTGTTGCTCTTTGTTTTGTCTTTGGGCTTTCCCCCAGGTCTCTCAATCATAAGATCTCACAGGGGTTTTTTTTTGCCTTTTCAGAATCTTCAGATTTCTTCATGACAATGGAAGCATGAATCTTGCTGCTCTCCTCTGCTTCACAAAGGAGCCGCAGGAAGTCATTTTGGAAGTCAAAGGTGCCATTTAATAGGCTTAAAGCACTTTGTTGCTGGATCTCTGTGCAGTACTTGTCCCAAAAGAGCCAGTGCACGTCATCAATCAATTTGTCCACATTAGGTCAGTGTTAGGATCTTCTGAAAACCAATCACAAATACCAACTCAAATTGGTTGTCCAGTTTATACTTGAGTGTAAGTGCCTCATGAGTGAAAGAGTTGTTACCTTCCCGTTCCTGCAGTAGCATGGAGCAGATGAGTGTGTTAACAGGCCCAGTGTATGAGTCGCTCTCTCCCTTGAAAGCACCAGAGTACAGTCTCCCCTTGGAGAAAATGGTGAAGAAGTCCAGCATGGTGACAGCAGGAGAGGAGCTCGGAGCTGACACAGGACTCCAGATTCCCATTCTCATGAATACTAGCCATTACTTCTTATGATCCACACAATCAAATGACTTGTTTAGTCACTAGAGCATTAATAGATATTCTTCTTGCAATCTTTACTTTGAGCCAGGATGCATCTGACATCAGCAATGATATGTCTAGTTCCACAGCCTCTTTTAAATCCTGCTTGAACTTCTCCAGTTTTTTATCTATATACTAATGTAGCTAATCTTAAATGAGCATGAGCAATGTTTTGCTTGTTTGTAATATGAATTAGATTGTTTGATAGTTTCCACATTTTGTTGGATTACCTATTTGGGAATGAGAACAAATATGGATTCTCCTAATCCATTGATCATATAGCTATCCTTCAAATTTCCTGGCATAGACTGCTGAATACATCCAGAACTTCATCTGTTAATTGAAGCAAATCAATTAATATCATATTAATTTCTATAGGCATGTACACCAGGGTTTTATTATGTTTCCATAATTATTCAATCTGTATGTTGAACAAATTATTAGAGCAACTGGACTCTCTTAAGAAGAATGTGGCATCAAGTTTGTAGGAATATTCATCAATGGCCTACATTAAACAAATGACACAAAGCTGCTAGCTGAAGTTGATGAGTATATGAAGTGATTTCAAAAGATTAAGGAATACAGCCTTCAATAGAGAATGCATCTCAATGTAAAGAAGGAAAAACTTCTTATTGCTCAACCTATAAACAACATCATGATAGATGTAGAAAAGTTTGAAAGCATCAACAACTTCATCTTTATTGGAGCCACAATCTGAGGAAATCTGGAGACATACTGTTAATTTCTACAGTGGAGACGTCTCCAAGTTATTGAGGAGTAGCAATGTCAGTTTGAAGAGTATGGTGTATCTGATTCAGGTCATGGTCTTTCTGATTACTTGCTGTGCATCTGAGATCTGGACAATGAATAAGGATGACAGAAGAATTGACGCCTTTGAGCTGTGGTGTTGGAAAAGAGTACTGAACAAGCTATGGACTGCCAAAAGAACAAACAAATATATCTTGGGAAAAGGGCAGAGAGAGTGCTGTTTGGAGGCAAAAATAATAAAACTTCATTTCACAGACTTTGGGTGTGTTGCTAGGAGGGACTATTCCTTGGAAAGGGACATGATGCTCAGAAATGCAAAGGACTGGCAAAAAGAGAAGTACGTAAGGATATGTGAGAATGGCACAGGATAGGACAGCGTTCAGATACGCTGTTCATAGGGTTGGTGTGGGTTGTAGTTAACTCAGTGACACCTGACTTAAAAACTACACATTATGGTCAATTCATATTTGTTTCCAGTATAAAATTATTGCTTTACACTAACAAAAAAACAATATAAACAATCAATGTAATTACCACTCACACTAAAGAAGAAAAATAGAAAATTGATACAGAACAAACATTTGACTAAGGCCAATAAAATAAAAATCTCAAGATTAAAAAAAAATAAAATCATAAGCTAGGTATAAAGAGTAACTATTTCAACCTCATAAGGAGTATCAACAATATATTTTTTTAAAAATAGTATTTGTTAAAAATAGTATTTGTTGATAAAAATACATAATTCCTTTGATAAGCAAGACTAACACAAGAATGTCAGTCTCTCCACTCATGTTCAAAAAAGACTACAAAAGTTCTAGCCAAGTAATGAGATAAGAAATACAATGCATATAAATTAGGAAAAATAAAAAATCCTTATTTACCTAACTCGAAAAATATAACCCATATCATTGAGTTAGAAGTCACTTACAGCGACCCTCCAGTTGTAGGTTTTCTAAATATGCAACTCACACAAGAGATTGGCCGTGCTTCTCCCAGTGTAGCTAGTAAATTTGAACATTCATAGAGGCAATGCCTTTGGGTTAGCATCTGTATTCCCTGTAGACTAGACCATTACAGCTCCTTATACTTTTTAAAAATGACATTACTGCATTATTTTCTGCCTAGAAAATGTCAAACATCCTAAAAAAACAAATCCAAGCCAAAAAATAGAGAATCAAGACAATTCTTGACCTTTTACAGCAAATACTTCAAATGCTGCCCAGTTTTAGTAAGCAAGATTGTGTCATCTACATAACACAGGTTGTTGATCAAGCTTCCTCCAAACCCTATGCCACACCCTTCCTCATAAAGTCCAGCTTCCTGAAATATCTGTCCTGCATATAGATTGAAAAGGCATGGAGAAAAGGCACATCCCTAATGCACTTTTTGCCTTGATTTTGAATCATGCAGTGTTTCCTTGTTCTTTTCTGACAACTGCTTCCTTATCTAAGTATAGGTTACACAGTCAAATGTTCTAGAATTCTTATTCTTCTCAATGTTAGCCCAGTTTGTTGTTATATGTATAGTCAAATGCCTTTTCATAATCAATAAAACACAAATAGACATTCTTCTGGTACTCTTTAACTTCAGCCAAGATACATCTGATATTGTCAACAATGCCCTTTGTGGAATGGCCTCGTCTAACTCAGCTTTTTATTTCTGAGAGTTTTTTGTTGATATTCTGTTCCAGTCTTCCCAGCATTACATAGACTTATAGTAGAAAGATCAGCAAACAATCACTTTTTATTCACTTCATAAGCATAAATTCAACCCATTGTCATAGGGTCATACCAAATCTTAGCTGATGCTTCCGGTTTTAGAAGCTGAAAAATCACTTGGGAGACTATCATCTTTTTCCTGGGAAGTCTCATGTATTCTAACTGACAGAGATTAACTCCTATCAATTTTGCCATCACGTCGTTGTTTGGTGGTGAAGATTTGCTTACAATTTATAGTGACTTTTTGAAAAATCTGAGCTTTGTCCTATCCTAAAACATTCTCTTGATCTCTGTCAAGCAGAAGGCCATTGTTGTAATCACTGTGCCAAACAATCTCATGAAAGATCTTTTGCTCTTTCCCTTACCCTCCACCCTTCCGAGTTTTATGTCTATTTCAAAGAACTACCTACTTCTGAAATATGCCCAAAATAACTGTTATGAAGTTTTATCAATCTTATCTGTAAGGGACACTCTTGTTTTACTTTCTTCAAGACAGATTTATTCTTTTCGTAGCCCATGGCTTATTCAGTTCTCTTTGCTTGAATTTCAATCTGTTCCCCATTGATGTCTCAGTCATTTTTTTTTATTAATCTTCAGCAAGATTTTACTTACATGAGATATTAATGATATTTTTCAATAATTTACATCTTCTGTTCTTTTTTGAGAGTGAGAATAAATGTAGATCTCTTCCATTCATTTGGGCAGGTAGCTGTATGTCTTGGCTCAGGCTAGTAAGTCTATGTTTACCTCTGATTCCTGAAACACTTAAATTAATTTAAAATCAATTCCAGGGACCTTATTTTTGTCAATCTAATTCAGTATAACTTCAATATCTTCCTTTAGTACTTTTGGGTTTTGCTTATATGCTACTTCCTTAAAATGGCTCAAAGTCAACTAATTCTTTTGGTAGAGTTACTTTGTGTAGACTTTCCATCTTCTTTTGATGCTTACTATATCATTCAAGATTTTGCCTTCAAAGATTGAATTTTTGCATTCAAGATTGAATCCTTCAGTTTGCAACTCAAAGCTTGAATTTGTCCTTCAATTTATTCAGTATGAGAAATGTTGAGTGTGATCTTCCATTTTAGTTTTCTAATTCCAATTTATTGCTCATTTCATAATAACAATTTGTTTTGTCTTCCCAAACTACTTTTTGAAATCTTCTGTCCTGTACTTTTACTTTAGCATCTCTTCTCCTTGTTTTAACATGTTTACTGCCCAATAAAAGTTTCATGTTCTTATCTGTCATCCATTTTGTCCTTGTTTGTCTGTAATGATCTTTTTTGATCATTTGATGTCATTTCACAACTCCTCTGGTTTTTGATCATTGGTGTTCAAATCATTAAATATATTATTAATATTCTGCCACTCATTTTCCATACTGTAGTTACTTACATTTTGCTTTGATGTCCTTATCTATGCCACTCGAATTTCAAATACTAGCAGCAAAACTTCCAAAACAAGACAGAATAAGAAGCAAGATTGGCTATCCACCTCTGAAATTACAGGCCATTAAAACTCCTAGGGATTATGGAAGAAAATTTGGGGGTAAAGTATTAGAAGATTAACTCCTCAGGTTGGAAGGCACTCAAAATGGGACTGGGATAGAGCTTTCTCAATGCAAAGTCCACCATAATGATGTGGATGGAGCAGATATTTCACCCAATGCAAGACCTACATTTGCTGATATAGCAAGACTCACATAAAGCATAAATAGCTGCAACTATTCATTAATAATTGAAACAGGAAGTGTACAAAGTATGACTCTAGGAAAAATGGAATTTGTAAAAAATGACATGTGTATAGATAGACTATGCATTAGTAAGCTGAAATGGGCTGATAATTGGCCATTTGGAATTATTTACTCTGCCAGAAATGATAAATTGAACAATAATATGGCATTCATTGCCAAAGAGAGGGTTTAAATATTTACCCCAAATCCCAAGGTTGTCAGGATTATAGGATACATATATAGGATATGTTGTGTTGTTGTTGTGTATCATTGAGTCAGAACCGAGTCAGAACCAACCCATACCTGACCTTCCTGTGGATTTTCAGAGGCAGTTAACTTCACAGAAGGAGATGATTGCCTATCATTCTTCCATGGAGCAGCTGGAGGATTTGAACTGTACCTTAGGATTGCAATGATTCTTACAACTAGGTCACCAGAGCTTCCTATATATTGTTCTTGTTATTATTGTTATGTACTGTCGAGTAACCAGGAACTTACAGAGACCCTATGTACAATAGCCCTAAACCCTGCTCTATCCTGTGCCAATCATATTGTTTTTGACACATCTACATCCCTAGATATACTATGCCCATATTCTCACCACTGAGTCAATTGGCAGCACCATGGTAGATGGAGAAGAGATTGAGATTGTTAACAAATACAGCTCAACACTCTTAGCATCACCATTCAGGAAATAAAAAGAAAATTTGTACTGGGGAAAATCTACTGTCAAGGACCTTTCCAGAGTACTGAACAGCAACAATGTCAGTCTAGAGACTAAGGTACTCCTAATTCAGATCATGGTCTTTGCAATTACTTGCTATGCATCAGAGAACTGTAAAATGACTAAGGATGACAGAAAACAATTGATGCCTTCAAACTGTGATGCTGGAGAAGAGTCTTGAACATGATGAACTGCCAAGGGAACAAATAGTTGTGTCCTGTAGAGGGTGAAACCAAGTTTCTCCTTGGAGGCAAGGATTTTGAAGTTCTGTCTCACATACTTTGGACATGTGACCAAGAGGGACTGGTCCTTAGAGAAGGACATCATGCTCGGAAGGGTGGAGGGACAAACAGGAAAGGAAGACACCAGATGAGATAGAGTGATACACTAAATGAGGCAATGGAGGTTGGTATGTCGCTATCAGAATTACTGTGAATGGCTCAGGACAGAGCAGGTTTCAGAACTGCTATACACAGGGTCGCTATGGGTCACAGGCAACTCAACAGCACATAACAATAACAACAACAATATTCGATATTAGAGATTTTGGCGTTTATCACCCGCTTTGGGCTGTATTCCCAAGCCACCCGTATAGGAAGTCTTGTTATTATAACTGTTATGCAAATATTAGCACCAATAATGAATGCTGAACATGAAGAATTTGGAACATTTTGCTGTCTGAAATCGATTGATTATGTAATCTGAATACATTAATAATAATTGATTATTGGAATGAAAAACTTGGAAACAAAGGAAAAAGACTTAAAAATATCATTATAGCAAAGATGAAATCTAGATTAAAGACGAGAAAAAGTTCTATTTTCATGTAAAGAAGAAAGAAAAATTAATTATTTGTGGGTAATCAGTTCAACTGTAGATATATTGCCAAGTCACACTCTTTGAAGATAATAACTAGCAAAATATTTATAAAGTGCAGTCATAGAGTCAAAGAGGTTAATATCAGAGATAACACAAGAACTAGTTGATTTGTCCCTAGTATATATCTTCTTACTAACATACACAGAACTGTTAATGATGGACTCATGTAATGAATAAAATCGTAATATATTTTCTTTGAACTTTGTATCCATTTATATCATGCAAGATCTACATATGGTGACCTACTGTAGAAAGAGAGCCTAATAAAAAGCTACCATCAAAGTTTGGCAATAAACTTTTTCTTCTTTATAATTGTCAGGAATGAGTGCTAACCTAATTTTTCTTTTAAAAAGGTTGATTTTGCTTACTTTAGGCTTTAGAGTCATTTTAATACCAGAAAAACTGCAATGGTTAGTTTTCAAATGACTGCATATTGTTAAAATTTCAAGGTGATTTGAAATTATTCTCACAATGATAATATAACAAGATTTTATTTTCTTTCAATTTTTTTGATAATCCAAATACTTGAAATTACTTTATGTACACATAGTCTTTCAATATGATCTGTGAGTAGTAGCATAAGTACAAAACTGTAAAATGGTTAAAATTAAATAAGGTGAGAAACTAACCAAGCCTTAAACAGCTGATCTTCAGTTCTCTGTGAAGCCTAGCCCTTCATTGTCTAGTCAGATACTTGGACAATCTATAGTTTAAGAACTCCTTTTCTTAAAACTAGTCCTTTTAAAGATTTTTGTTCCAGACTTTGCAGGCTCAAATATTCAGGGCACTCATCAATTTTGAAGAGCTAACAAAGCATTTTATTCACTAGGTGATAGAAACCAATATTTGTATTTACTTTCTTAGAAAGTTCAATGTTTAATTTTTAATTCCTAAACCTTGGTGAAACCTGAGTAAATCAAATATATTGAAGTGTTTTCTTGTTTTTACAATCATGGCTGCTTTATTGACCATTATTCTTACTCCTTTTCTGATACATTTTAGTAAAGAAAGAACTCAAAACATTGATTTCCCCCCACCCCTTCCCCAAGTCCTGGCATTTTAACTGAAGTTATTTGCAACTAAGTTCATAACACTCTAAACATTTTTAAAGAGTTTTATTTATGCTATTTTTCTTAAAACTTTTCTCAATAAACAAACCTTGCATTTTAAAGGGAAAATAGAAAAAGAAAAAAAAAAGAAACAATTTTGAACATTGTTTGTGGAGCTATTATAAAATGTATCTGATAGAAAGGGTATTGTTGTGTGGCCTCAAGTCAGAATCAACTCATAACTGATCTTTCAGACTGTTTTCAGTGGCTTAAAATCACAAAGGAGTAGATTTTCTCTTGCAGAAGAAGAACTTGTGAATTTAATCTATATGCCTTATGTTGGCAATGCAACTTTTTACCCACTAGGCCACAAGAGCTTTCTATACGAAAAGATCATTGTTGTTTTTGTTGTTATGTACCTTTGAGTTGGAAGCAACTTACAATTAACCCCTCCCACAGGTTTTCAGAGACAGTAAATCTCACTGGAAAAGGTTGGCCATCTTTATCTTTACAGAAATTTGTGGATTTGAACCACATTTCTTTGGGTTGGCAGCACGATTTTTACCACTGCATCACCAGAGGTTCATATAAGAAAGATTCATTGTCTAGTATCACTATCACTGCACAAGCTTGTTGTTGTTGCTATGTGCAGTCGAGTCGTTTGCAACTCATAGTGACCCTATGCACAATAGCCCTAAACCCTGGTCTGTCCTGCGCCAACCGCACTGCCTCTGACACACCCATCCCGATTACCCCAGTCACCGAATCAATCCATCTCTAGAGGGTCTTCCCCTCCTGTGCTGTCCCTCCATCCTCCCAAGCATGATGTTCCTCTCCAAGGACCCGTCCCTCCTGGCAACATGTCCAAAGTATGTCAGACGAAGCCCCAGAATCCTTGCCTCCAAGGAGTAGCTTGGTTTAATCCTCTCCAAGATGAATCTCTTTGTTTTCCTGGCAGTCCATGGTACATTCAGTTCCCTTCTCCAGCACCACAGCTCAAAGGCATCAACTCTCCTTCTGTGCTCTCTAGTCATTGTCCAACTCTCTGATGCATAACAAGCGATTGCAAAGACCATGGCCTGTATCAGAAGCACCTTAGTCTCCAGAGAGACACTGTTGCTCTTGAGTACTTTAGAGAGGTCCCTAACAGCAGACTTTCCCATCGCGATATGCTTTTTGATTTCCTGACTGCTGGTGCCAAGAGTGTTGACTGTGGAGCCCAGCAAAATGAAGCTGTGAACAATCTCAATCTCTTCGCCATTCATCCTGACGCTGCCAATTGGTCCAGTGGTGAGAATCTTTGTCCTCTTCACATTGAGCCCCAGTCCATACTGAAGGCTGCAGTCCTTGACCCTTCGCAGCAAGTGAAGGTTGTGTCATCTGCATAATGCAGATCGTTAATAGATCTTCCTCCAATCCTGATGCCACAATTCTCCTCATAGAGCCCAGCTTCTCGGATAATCTGCTCTGCATACATGTTGAGAAGGTATGGAGACAGGATGCATCCCTGGCGTACACCCTTCCCAATTTTGAACCATGTAGTGTTACCCTGCTCTGTTCAGACTACTGCCTCTTGGTCCAAGTATAGGTTTCGTATTAGCACAATTAAATGTTCTGGGATTCCCATTCTTCTCAGAGTCAGCCACAATTTGTTATAATCCACACAGCCAAATGCCTTTGCATAATCAATGAAACACAGATAGAAATTCTTCTGGTATTCTCTGCTTTCAGCCAAGATCCATCTAACATCAGCAACAATATCCCTAGTACCACGACCCCTTCTAAACCCAGCCTGGACTTCGGCAATTCTCTGCTGATGTGCTATTCTAATCGTTTTTGGATAATCTTCAGTAGACTCTTGCTTGCATGTGAAATCAATGACACTGTTCTGTAGTTTCCACACTCAGTTGGGTCACCTTTCTTTGGAATCTTGAAGTACAACATCGTGAGTGACAGGATTATATCCATACACTTACAAGGAAGTCCAGTGAATACCACTATCATTCAGATATATGCACTAATAACCAGAGCTAAAGAAGAAGAAAGAGATGATTTCTACCAACTTTACATGCAATCAAGATGCATTGATAATAATGGGTGACTGGAATGCAAAAGTTGGGAATAGAGAAGAAGAATCAGTAGTTGGAAAATATGGGCTTGGTGACAGGAATGAAGCTGGAGATAGAATGCACAAGCCATTCAATTAATTATTAATTTAAAATATTTTTTATTCTATTAACTATCTTATTTTCAAGTCTTCATGTTTCACACAGTCGTTTTAATGCTTTCTCAGGTCTTCATGAACACAAATTAAACAGTGAATACAGTGAAAGCCAGGACTATATGGGATTGCTTTATTTTTTTCAGTTTTACAGGCTTTCTACTTTTGACAAAAAAAAAAAACCAAAAAACCAACAACTCTGCTTTTCTATTATACTCTCTGTGTGAAAAATATTTACGTTGTCCTTCTCTGACAGATTCCCTCTTTAACATGGATTCTGGCTTTCACAGATTTTATTCTTAGTAGAATTTGATTGCATATTGGAAGACTTGTTCTGTTCCTGAGTATTTAATTCAGAATAATTTATTTTAGGTGTTATTTTGTTGTGTTTCAAGTCATTTTCAAATAGCTGTCAATCTGTGGGATGAGAGAGACTAGTGATATGAACTTGTGGTGCCAACCCAAAAACACACAGTTCCAATCCACCAGCTTGATTTTCAAGACAAAAATGAGCAGTCTCCTGCAAGGTTACTTATTTCCTCTAAAAGCCCACTTGAGGGATAGCTATGAGTGGGTTCTGACTAAAAAGCTCACAAGTATTCGAAAATTATGAGTATTGCCTAAGCATTTGTTACATGAAACTAAACAAATCTATTAGAGCAATCCTCATAATTATATTTTTATATTATATAAGCTAATAGAGGTTTTTGTACTTGAGCCATTAATATGGAAATATGTTAAAATGTGACACTATAATTCTAATTAAACAATCTTTTATTTTCTATTTTTGTGCATGTGTTCTAAACCTTTGTCATATGTATATAATTTTAAAATATTACTGATAATTGTCTTCTTTTTCTTAAAGTTGGAAGACTTTTAATTACTAATAATGGTTATCTTAAATTTGAAATTTACTTTTTATGACAAAATTTAAGTGTAACAGAATTTAAAATTTGTACTTATAGTTTTCAGAGTTTATTTTTTTATTGTTGTTGTTGTTATGTGCCATGGAGTCTCTTGTGACTCATAATGACCCTATGTAAAACAGCCCTAAATTCTGCCCTATCCTATGCCAATCTCACCATCTCTGACACACCTACCCCGATTACCTCAGTCACTGAATCAGTCCATCTCATTGAGGGTCTTCCTTCTCTGCACTGTCCCTCTACCCTCCCCAAAATGACATCCCTCTCCAAGAACTGGTGCCTCCTTGCAATATGTCCAAATTATGTCAGACAAAGCTTCAGAATCCTTGCCTCTAAGATGCAGCCAAGCTTCACCTTCTCCAGGACAAATCTGTTTGTTTTCCTAGCAGTCCATCATATATTCAATACTCTTCTCCAACACCACAGCTCAAAGGCATAAATTCTCCTATAATCCCTAGTCATTGTCCATCTCCCTGATGTATAGCAAGTAATTGCAAAGATCATGCATGGCATGTATCAGGCACACCTTAGTTTCCAGACTGAAATCTTTGCACTAAGGCAATTTAGAGAGGTCTCTAACCAGAGACTTTCCCATCACTATATGTCTTTTAATTTTCTGGCTTCTGGTGCCAAGATGTTGATGTGGATCCAAGCAAACCAAAACTGCGAACAATCTCAATCTCTTCTTCATTCACTATGATGCTGCCAATTGGCCCGGTGGTGAGATCTTTGTTTTCTTGACATTGAGTCTCAATCCATACTGAAGACTGTAGTCCCTGACCTCCCACAACAAGTGCTTTAGGTCCTCTTCAGTTTCAGCAAGCAGGGATGTGTCATCTACAATGACGCAGATTTTTGATGATTCTTCCTCCAATCCTGATGCCATATTTCTCCTCATAGAGCCCCGCCTCCCGGATAACCTGTTCTGCATAAAGATTGCAAAGGTATGGAGACAGGATACAGGCCTTGTGTACACCCTTCCCAATTTTGAACAATACAGTGTTTCTTTGCTCAGTTCTGACCACTGTCTCTTCGTCCAAGTATAGGTTTTGTATCAGCAAGATCAAATGTTCTGGGATTCCCATTCTTGTCAGAGTTATCCATAGTTTGTTATGATCCACACAGTCAAATTCCTTTGCATAATCAATGAAACAAAGATAGAAGTTCTTCTGGTACTCCTTGCTTTCAGCCAAAATCCATCTAACATTAGCTACAATATCCCTAGTAACACAGGTCTGTCTAAACCCAGCCTGCAATTCTGGTACTTCTCTCTTGATGTGCTGTTCCAGTTGTTTTTGGATAATCTTCAGCAAAATCTTGCTTGCATGAGATATTAATGATTTTGTTTCATAATTTCCACACCCTGTGGGATAAACTTTCTTTGGAATGGGAGCAAATATTGATCTCTTTCAGTCAGTTGGACAAGTAGTTGTTCTCCAGATTTCTTGGCACAGCTTGGTGAGCACATATAGGACAGCATCTGTTTGTTGAAATATGTCAATTGGTATATCATCAATTCCTGGGGCCTTATTCTTAGCCAATTCTTCCAAAGTAGTCTTATCTTCTTCCCTCATCACCATAGGCTCTTGTTCTTATGTTGTTTCATTCTTTTGTGTCTGCCAATTCCTTTTGTTATAATAACTCTGTATATTTTTTCTATTGTCTTTTAATACTTGCTGGATCACTCAATATTCTGCCCAAAGCATCTTTAAGTATTGTAACTTGAGGCCTGAGTTTTCTCTTCAGTTCCTTAAGCTTAAGAAATACTGAGTGAGTTTGGCCTCTTTGATTTTCTGACTCTAGCTCTTTGCACATTACATTATAAAATTTTATTTTGTCTTGTGGCACAGCCTTTTGAAATCTCCTGTTCAGTTCCTTATTGACTTGATTTCTTCCTTCTGCTTTGTCTTCTTAGTGCTCCAGTGCAATATTTAGAGTCTCTTCTGATATCTATTTTGGTCTTTTCTTCCTCCTCTGTCTTTGCACTCTTTCTGGATGATATTCTTGATATCCTCCCATAACTCATCCAGTTTCGCTCATTTAGTGTTCAAGGTTTCAAACCTGTTCCTTAGATGCAAGGCTGGGAGCTGAGCACCACATGAGAGAGAAGCTCAGGGGAGCCAGGAAGAGCAGCAGGAACTAGGGAAATTCACTTTTTTGCCCACCATCCAAACAGTTATCCTGTTCCAGGGGTACGCGGCTGAACAAAGTGACCCCTGGAGTCCTTGGGGCCCTTGGGCCTGTGGCCCAAAAAAGAAAAAGAACACTACATACTAGATCGACAGGACAGATCACCCTCCCTTGGGAAATAGCATGATCACAGCATGCGACAATTGGAAGGGAGGGTGCCTAAGTGACAAGAAGTTGAACTTGGAGCATAAATTAAAGAGTAAGGACTTTTTTTCAGAACCATCTGAAATAAGACATTTTACTTAACATTAGAGATTTATATTTGGACTTACAGGCCCCTAAACTCAAGGGAATCTAATCACAGCATAAGAAATCTGCAACATCTTGAAGAATTTGGAATGACAGAAACACACAAAGTTTGAGATACAACCTATCAGATCAAGGGGTGTACAGCAGAAGATAGGTTTTGAAGGGAGTAGGTGGGAGTAAAAGGGAATACTGGTGGAGCAGGGAAAAGGGTGGGTCAAGAGACTCATGTCAAGGGCAAGAATAAAACTAAAAATACTGGCTATTTCTACAATTGGGAAAGATTTTTCTTCTACATTGTTTTGTAAAATGCTTGTTTTTCAGATACTTTTCCAAATCTGAGCATACAGATTAAGACAGACTAGGAAGAAGAATTGACCATCCACTTCCAAAATAGCAGGCCTTTGGAAACCTCATGTACAATGAATACACATTTTTACACTTTATTATTATTATTATTTTGAGGCATGTTGGCAAGAAGCTGCACTGTAGTCCCAAAGGCATGCCATTTGAGGTCACCAGCTTCTCCATGGGAAAAGGATGGGCAGTCTCCTCCCAGGAGATTAACTACCTCTGAAAACCCACTGGAAGGTCAGCTATGGGATGGTTCCAACTCAATGATACACAACAACAACAAAATTAGAGGCATAGTCCGTAGGTAATCATACTACAAAACATAGGTCATGCCTCTCTGGAAGTTCAAATCTGATAAGTGCTCCATTGGAGAAAGATGATTAATCTACTCTCAATTGGTTTATGACTTCGGAAACCTAGCTGGAGGGTCAACTTTGAGTCAGTTCTCGTTCAACATCAATGTACTTTAGAGAGTTCATATTCAATAATTAGTTGCTCTCACTTGCCAATCTAAAAATAAAAAAGGTATGACTTTGTCTTTATTTTTATTTGTTTAATCTATTGTTTAAAGAAATGTGTTCTTATTACCTTGTGAAAATACATTTAGTAACTTACCTTGCAATTGTATTTATTTTTGGCTTTTAAAACATTTAAATTTTTGCCAGTAGATAAAACATTTTCTCTTTATTCAATAATTCATTAAATTTCAGACAATTTAACATCTCTGTTGGTATAAATATAATGATATCAAATCTCATTTGACTAACATGTTACTGTAAATACTAAAATTCTGATATCCGTTCATGTATATCTTTTCAATGTTATTATGTGTCTTATAAATAGTATATTAACATTTCAGCTTTATTTTCTGATTTAGAAACTTTATTTTAATTGAGATTTTAATGAAAATTTATAAAAAACTTGGGTTTCCAACTCTTCATTGTTGCAGATTTTCCTCCCGGCCCCCACTCCCCACCAGATCTCTCTCTTTTTTTTTTTTAGATCTCTTTTTTCTTGAGGGGAAAAGTTCTTCCATTGTTATACAAACCCCCACTTCCACCCTAGACCATGTTATTATGCAGCTCTTATTCTGAATTCTTGTGATGCCAATAATATCTAATCATATATACCTTTTATGCAGTTTTCTCTCTTGTCTGTTTCAATGCTGTGTAGATTATTAATTCCCTCTTTTCTTAGTTGCCCTACAGTCCCTATGTCAGTCCTGTTTTAAAACAGTAGCATTATGCCATATTTGTCTTTTTTGTAACTGAGATATTTCATTCAGCATAATGTCCTCCAGGATGACTTATTTTGTATATTTCATGAGTTCCTTTTTTTTCAATGTAAGCATAGTATTTCATTGTGTGAATATACCACAATTTCTCAATCCATTCATATGTGATGAGCCCTTGGGTTGTTTCCAACTCTTTGTTACTGTGAACAAAGCCGCAATAAACATGGGTGTGCATATATCTGCTTGGGTGGCAATTCTAATTTCTTTAGGGTATATTCCCAGTAGTGGAATTGCTGGGTCAAATAGTATTTCTATTTGAAAGTTTTTGAGAACATGCCATACTGCCTTCCATAGTGGTTGCACCATTTTACACTCCCACCAACAGTAAATAAGGATTCCAGTTTCTCCACAACCTCACCAACATTTGTTATTTGCTATTCTGTTAAATTCTGCTACTCTTACTGGGGTGAGATTATATCTCATAGTTGTTTTAATTTGCATTTCTCTTAGAACTAGGGATTTTTAACATTTTTTCATAAGTCTGGAAGAATCCCATCCTTTTTATTTTCTAAAATAGTTAATATAGAATTGGTGACAGTTCTTCTATGAATGTTTGAGAAAATTCACTTGTACAACCATCTGGTCCAGGGCATTTTTGGCTGGAAGTTGTTTTATTATCTTTTCAAGTTCTTCTTTTGTAATGAGTCTGTTCAGGTGTTCAATTTTCATTTGTGTCAGTTAGATAGGTTGTAAATTTCTAAGTCCATTTCCTCTAGCTTTTTATAATTGCTTGAGTATAGTTTTTATAATATTCTATTGATACTAATTTTATTTTAATAGTCCCATTGTAACCTTGCCTGTTTCATCCTTATTCAAATTATTTATGTCTTTTCCTTCTTTCCTATTGTTAATTTTGCTAGTGGCTTGTCAATTTTATTGACCTTTTCGAAGAACCAACTTCTGGTTTTGTGGATGGTTTCAATTGTCTTTCGGTTTTCTATTTCATTTATTTTTGCCTTAATTTTTAGAATTTTAGGTTTTTGGAAGGTATTGGGTTTTCTTACTGGTATTTTTCAACCTGGAGATGTTGGGTTAGAGCATCAGTAGTAATTTTTTGCTGTCCTTTAATGTGTTTGCTCATTGGTATAAATTGACCTCTAATTACTGCTTTGGCTGTTTTCCAAAGATTTTTGGAAAGTTGTGTCATCATTGTCATTTTTCACTCTTTAATTTCATTTCTTATTTCTTCTAGTACTCACTCATGTTCAAGCAAGGTGTTGTTCAGCTTCCAAATGTATGGATTTTTCCTCCTTTATCCTCTTGTTATTAATTTCTAATTTTGTAGCATTGCGATCTGAAAAGATGTTTTGTATTAATTGTATCTTTTTTTAATTAATAATGCTTACCTTGGGACCTCAAATGTGATGTGATCTATTCTGGAGAGAGTTCCATGCACATTGGAGAAGGTATACTGTGCTTTTTTGAGTGATGCATTAGCCTATAAATATCTGTGAGGTTGAGCTTGTTTATTGTGTGGTTTAATTCTTCAGCATCTTTGTTGCATTTCTTTCTCGTAGTTCTATCTTTCCTTGAGAGTGGTGTATTAAAGTCTCCAACTACTATAGTAGTGTTGTCTATTTCCTTTTTCAATTTTGTTGATGTTTGTTTTATATATTTTGCAGGTTTTTCATTTGGTGCATATATATATTTATTATTGTTATGTCCTCTTGTTCTATTGACACTTTAAGTATTATGTAGTGCCTTCCTTGTCGTTTGTGATGGTTTAGGCATTGAAATTTATTTTATCAGAGATTAATATTGCTATTCTTACTTTTTTTCTGGTTGCAATTTGCCACTCTTATTTTTAGTCTTTTGTTATCTTCATTTTTTTCAGGTATGTCTCTTATAAACAGAATATTGATGGATTTTGGGTTTTTATCTAATATGCTACTCCTTTTCTCTTCAGTGGAGCCTTCAAACCATTCACATTCGGTGTGATTATTGAGAGGCAAGGTTTTATTGCTATCATATTATTGAGTTGTTTTTGGTTTTGGTGCTAGTTACTTTGGTCCATCCTGCTTTCTGTGTCATCTCTGTAAGAAAGATGTCTCAGTGTTCTCTGCAATGCTGGTCCTGTTTTTATAAAGTCCCTTAGGTTTTGTTTTCCAGGGAATATCTTGATCTCTCCTTCATATTTGATTGACAATATTGCTGGGTACAGTATTCTTTGTTGACAGTTGTCTTCTTTGAGTGTTCAATATGTGTCATTCCACTGTCTTCTTGCTCGCATGTTTTCTGCTGAGAAATTGGCACTTTGTCTTATTTGCTCTCCCTTATTTGTTACACTTTGTTCCTCCCTCACTGCTTTCAGAATTCTCTCCCTATCTTTGGTCTGGTAAATTTAACTATGATATGCCTTCGTATTTTTAGGGGTCTATTCTATATGGTGTTCATGCAGCTTCTTGAATATATATGCTCATTCTTCATTATACCTGGGAAGTTTTCTTCTAGTAATTCTTTCACAATTTTTCTTGTGCCTTTTCTTACTGTTTCCTGTTCTGGTGTTTCCATGATGCACACGTTATGTCTCTTTATGTTGTCCCACATTATTATTAGGTTTTCTTCTTTTTCCTTCCTTTTTTTTTAACTGAACCAGTATAAAATAAATATTTTAAGTAAAACTAAAGGAAAAATCCAAAAAGAATATTTGTGTCTTAAATCTGATAAATTCAACAAAGATAACTATTTTGCTTTTGAATTATTTTTTATTTTCATTTTTAGTTTTTAACTAATATTTTCTTATTCATATACAATGTGTTTCATGCATCTATATTATGCTTTATACAATCTTTTATTTGCGTTATGTCTCATTCATATGTATTGTGAGTTTTCCCCACTTACAATCATCTAATAACTTCATTTGTAAAATCATGTAAACCAGCTACTTCATGACAAAGAAAAAAAATGTCAAATTTTTCCTCCCTTTTGATTCTGCTTTTTGTTCTAGCAAATCAGTTGTGACATATCTATCTTCTATTTCACTGGTTCTGTGTTACAACTTTTCAACCCTGTTTATGTGACCCACCATCATGTTGACAGCACCTGAAACATTTTAGATTGTGGTTTCTTATTTTTCCAAGAGCCTCTAATGCCTCACTTGTTTTATATGAATTGTTTTGGATTGTTAGGATTGGTTGTTTGTTTGTTTGTTTGTTTGTTTTTTTAAGTTTCTCCTGGATTTTCATAGTGGTGTGTTTAATTCTTCAAGTTTGTCTTTCACTCATTGAATATATTCAATCATTGTTCCTTAAAATTCTGTGTCAGAAAGTTTCATCAGACTTTCTGGCTCTGGGAAATCCATTGGTAGTGTGTCACTTTTTTATTTGAATCTCTGTGACTTTTCAATTGTATATTTATATTTTTATGTTTTCTGCAAAGTCTCTAATTACTTGGCTACTTATTTGTTCTTTTATTTCTTTTCCAGGTTATTTCTGTTATAACCACGTAAAAGAAATTTCATTTTTACTATCCATCTGGCTTCTGAGTCCATAAGTCTTTGGAGAAGATTTTCTTGTATGTCTAACTTGAAACATCTGGTAAATTCAAATCTCTGTACTTTGAATGGCAGCCCAACAGGTACTTAACTCACTATACTCCATGGCTCCTTTTTGTTCTACATCTTTAATTGTTTACATACATTTACTTCATATAGTAGGTTGATCAACTCTAATAATGTATAATATGCTTCTCCTGCAAATCTTGTCAATAATAAATATTCTATTAGTATATTTTGCATTATGGAAGTGTAATTTAGTGTTCAGTAACTTTTTTCTTGAGAATTCTATCCAGTGTGGTTTGAGTATGTTTTCTTCTATAATAGCTGGTTGCTTTTAATTTTTTTTTCCTCTCTCTTCCCAACAGGGCTGGGATTATCACTTTCCTAAGGCTATTCTTTTAATTTTAGTCTGTTTTCCTTATAGTTTTTATACTCTTGGGTGTTATAAATTCAAACGTCAAAACTATATTAAAAAAACTTGGCTACAAATTGTCAGGGGATTTGTTTTTTCACCCAGTATTCAGACAGTGAAAGAAATAATCTTTTTCTAACTTTCTGAGTGAGCAGAATGCTTTCTCTAATCTTTAAAAACATACATTTCAAGGACTTTAGTAAATGCAAAGTTGTCATTTCCAACTTTAAAAATACTATACTAATTTCCTGGTCTTTTTCTGGTAAGAACTCACAATATATATAATAAAGAAATTAATCAAAAAAAGAAGTTATATTGTTTTTTATTGTTATGTGCCATCAAGTCAGAATCGATTCATAGTTCACCCTTCAGTAGGTCTTAAAAGACTGCAGACTGTACTAGAGAAGATTGCTTTCTTTTATCCCTGAACTCCTGGAAGATTTTAATTGCCTGCCTTTGGGTTTTCAGCACAATTCTTTACCCATGAGGTCACCAGGGCTACCTACAATAACTATTAGAGATAATGAGTAAGAATACTTCTTCACCAACCATATAGCATTCCATCAGCTCATATGCTCATAGTAAAAATTATTATTTTCTCTTTTTCCTTATTGCTTCCAGGAAGGGAGAAAATGACATAATAATAAAGGTGAAACGAAGACACAAGCAAGCAAGCAAACAAACAACAAAAAAACAACAAACCAACAACAATAACAATAAAACTCCAAGATTTTTGTTCTATTGTCTATTTTAGAATCACTATATTAGGTTCCTAGGACTTCCATGGCAAAGTCTTATAAACGGAATAAAATTATAAAACTTTATTTTGTGAAAATTCATCAGATTAGGAGGATGGAAACAAGGTGTATACTGTTGTGACCTACACTGATAATTAGAGAGAATCTAACCCAGGAGTCTTAGCATCTTGTGACCTCTGAGGATCCTTGAAAATTGTCTGATATGCAGTACCAATTTCCACATCTACTGTAACATGGCCTTTTTCATCTCTCTGAGTCTCTTCTATTTTAGAAAAGCACTATTTAGGTTAAACTAGAACTAATCTCAACTTCTTTTTAACTGATAACATATTTTCTATTTCACAAAGAAAGCCACATTCGCAAGTATTTGAGAATTATGACCTTGGTATATCCTTGGTAGGAAGAAATTTCAATTCATTATACACCCCAAAACTATAGAAATATCTTAGGGGAATTTTTCAGAAGTTCTTTTTCATGACTGATCAAGCATCCTCAACCACCATAGGAAATGCTTTATTTTCTTTTAAGTTACTCCAAATCTTATGTTTAATATCTTCTTACAAGGACTTCATTTAAAAAGAGAGAAAATAACGACAGCAACAAAAATACCACACAGGGACCACATGACAATAAGCTAGCACTGGCAAGCAGAGTTGGCCACAACTGCTCTCGAAGGCAGTTTAGTGTTTCCCCAAAAGCTAAACATAGAAATGCCATATGATTGAGCTATGACACTGCTAGGAATATACACCAAAGAAAATGAAATTGAGACAAAATGGATATTTGTATACTCATACTCATAGCAACCTTATTCATAATAGCAAGAAAATAAAAACAAACCAAATGTCCATCAACAAATGGAATGTAAATTGTAGTACATTCATGCTATAAAATACAGTTTATCAATAAAGAACAATGTTTTTTTAAAAAAAATACTATATGGCGTAGGAGAGGCTAGAGAGTATTTTGCTGAGTGAGCTAACTCAGGGTTATAAGGAAAAATACTGCATAATGTCATTATTGTAAAAACAGAAGAATAAGATAAGATGTGTATAGCTATTCGAATAGAGAAGGGGAGGAGTCAGGGCAAGAGTGAGGATGTAGAGAAGAGGGTATCATGGGATTACATATTTTGGTTTGTGGAGGGAAAGTATGAGGGACCTAGGAAAAATAGAATGGAAATCTGAAAAGAATGGTAATAGTGGGCGTATATCAATAGTCATTAGTTTTGTAAGGCATAATGTATAAGGATGATTGTAAGAAACACAATGTGAATGAAAACAAAACAAAAATATAGAATGGAATTGTCAATGTTGTTAAAAGTAAAGTGCCTATGAGTTATTTAAACAAAATACTATTTCTTCTCGCCCTCTTCTGTTACTATTATTAGGTACTGTTAAGTTAATTTTTATTCATAGCTCAATAGATTGAAACTCTGCCCAGTTCTGCATCAGCCTCACAATCTTTTAATGGCGTGGAGCCCATCATTGCATTCACTACCTCAATCCATCATTTTGAAGGCCTTCTTCTCTTTGCTGAAATTTGACTTTCCCAAACATGAAATTCTTTTCCAGGGACAAGACTCTTTTCATCATCACTGATACTGAGGACAATTCTGACTCCATTTCTTCCTCCAGGACAGATTTGTGTGTGTTCATTTAGAAGCCTATGATATATTAAATATATTTTGTCAACACCAAAACTCAAATGTATCAATTCTTCTTTGGTCCTCCTTATTCACTGTCTAACTTCCACATACATATAAAACAAATGAAACTACCCTGGCTTAGATCAAGTATGCCTTTGTCTTTAAAGTGACAACCTTGTTCTTGAGTGCTTCAAAGATATCCTTAACAGCAGATTTGCCCAATACATTAATATAGTTTCATTCTTGACTGCTGCTTCCATGAATGTTAATAGCAGATACAAGTTAGATTAAATCCTTGATATGAATCTTTTCTCCATTATTATGATCTTGCTTTTTGGTCTAATTATATGAATTTTTGTGTTCTTTATGATAATGTGTATTCCACAGTAAAAACTGTAGTATTTAAGTTTTACCGATAAGTATTTCAATCTTCATTTTCTCCAAGTAAAGCTGTGTGATCTGAATATCAAAGGTTTTTGTTGAGACTTCCTCTAATCTTGATGACATATCTTTCTTCATATATACTGTAATTTCTCATGTTATTTGTTCAGAGTACAGATTGAGGAGATGGGGAGTATTAAATGACACTAGTAAGGAGTACACTTTCCTGTTGTTAAACTATGCAGTATCTTCTTCCTCTGCTTGAGTAACTGCTTTTTGGTCCACAACAGGTTTGCACAAGGACAGTTAAGTGTTATGGAATTTATCTTTTTTTTTTCCATGTTGTTTAAATTTTTTTAAGGTTCATACAGTTAAATGCCTTTGCATAGTCAATAAAACACAAGTAAACATTACAATTTCCCTTTCAATCTCCTTGAAAAATGAATCTGGTATCTGTATTGGGATTGCACTGACATCCTCCCACAACTCCTCTGGTCTTTGCTCATTAGTGTTCCAGGTCACAAACCTGTTTCTGAGATGATTCTGAAATTCAGGAGGGATGAAATAAAAGTCATATTTTGGCTCCCAGGAAGAGTGCAAATGGTCATTACAAAGACCGAAAAGGAAGTAAAGACGAAAATGGATGTCAGAAGAAACTCTGATGATTGCGCTGGAGCTTAGAGAAGCCAAAGCACAAGGAAGAATTCAAGATACTAAAGAGCTGAACAGAAGATTCAAAAAAAGCAGCACGGAATGACAAAGCAAAATATTACAATGAAATGTGCGAGGAGCTAGAGTCAGAAAATCAAAAGGGCCAAACTCATTCAGCATTTCTTAAGCTCAAGGAACTGAAGAACAAATTCAAACCTCAAGTTGCTATAATCAAGGATGCTTTAGGCAGAATATTAAATGATGCAGGAAGTATTACAAGAAGATGAAGGAATATACTGAGTCATTGTATCGAAAGTAATAGGCAGATACAGAAGAATTTAATGAAATAACATTTGAGCAAGAGCCTATGGTGATAAAGGAAGAAGATCAAGCTGCTTTGAAAGAAATGGCAAAAAATAAGGCCCTAGGAATAGATGTTATCTGAATTGAGACATTTCACCTGACAGATGTTACCCTGGATGTGCTCAGCAAGTTGTGCCAAGAAATCTGGAGAACAACCACTTGGCCAACTGACTGGAAGAGATCTATATTTGTTCCCATCCCAAAGAATGGTGACCCAACTGAGTGTGGAAACTATAGAACAATATCATTGATTTAACATGCAAGCAAGATTCTACTGAAGATTATCCCAAAACGACTGGAACAGCACATCAACAGAGAACTGCCAGAAGTCTAGGCTGGGTTTAGAAGGGGTCATTGTACTAGGGATATTGTAGCTAATGTTAGATGGATCTTAGCTGAAAGCAGGGAATACCAGAAGAATATCTATCTGTTTTCTTTGATTATGCAGTCATTTGACTGTGTGGATCATAACAAACTGTGGCTTGGCTCTGAGAAGAATGGGAATCCCAGAACATTTAATCATGCTAATGTGAAACCTATACTTGGACCAAGAGGCAGTCGTCAGAACAGAGCAGGGTAACACCGCATGGTTCAAAATTGGGAAGGGTGTACGCCAGGGATGTGTCCTATCTCCATACCTTTTCAACCTGTGTGCAGAGCAGATTATCTGAGAAGCCGGGCTCTATGAGTAGAAGTGTGGCTTCAGGATTGATGGAAGATCTATTAACCATTTGTGTTATGCAGATGACACAACCCTGCTTGCTGAAACTGAGGAGGACATGAAGTGCTTGCTGCAGAGGGTCAAGGACTGTAGCTTCCAATATGGATTGAGGTTCAATGTCAAGAAGATAAAGATTCTCACCACTGGGCCAATTGGTAGCATTAGGATGAATGGCGAAGAGATTGAGATTGTTCACAGCTTCAGTTTGCTCGGCTTCACGGTCAACAATCTTGGCACCAACAACCAGGAAATCAAAAACATATTGCAATGGGAAAGTCTGCTGTTAGGGACCTCTCTAAAGTACTCAAGAGCAATAGTGTGTCTCTGTAGACTAAAGTGTGTCTGATACAAGCCATGGTCTTTGCAATCACTTGTTATGCATCAGAGAGCTGGACAATGACTAGGGAGGACAGAAGGAGAATTGATGTCTTTGAGCTGTGGTGCTGGAGAAGAGTATTGAATGTACCCTTGACTGCCAAGAAAACAAACAGATTCATCCTGGAGACCGTTAAACCAGGCAACTCCTTGGAGACAAGGATTCTGGGGCTTCATATGACATACTTTGGGCATGTTGCAAGGAGGGACAGGTTTTTGGAGAGGGACACCATTCTTGGGAGGGTGGAGGGACAGCGCAGGAGGTGGATTGATTCAGTGACTGGGGTAATCGGCATGGGTGTGTCGGAGGCAGTGAGATTGGCACAGGATAGAGCAGGATTTAGGGCTGTTGTACATAGGGTCGCTATGAGTCGTAAACGACTCGACGACACATAAAAACAACAACAATCTTTAAGCCTAAATACAAATCTATTACTTGGTGTCTTTTTAAAAGTAAGGAATAGTTTGCTTAACTCATTAACAATTTATGCCTTGAGATTTATGCTCTTTCAAAAAACTGCATGGTATCAAAGCCACTAAACGAACTAAAAACATTAGCTAGGGACATTATGGGACAATAATTTTTTACTAATGAGAGAAGAAAAATTCCAAGAATAATTGTTCACTTGAAGAATGTAATCAAGTGTCACTGAATTGTACATATAGAAACAGTTAATTCATTGTATGTTTTATCCAGCATATGTTTAATAACAAAATAATTTAAAAAATATATTTCTTTAAAAGTCCACAATAAGTTGCTAAACCAAAAAAAGCTTACTGTAGCATAATGAAAGTGTTTTATTTTTAGCACAGTTGCCATTTCACTCACTTACTCATTGCTGTTGAGTCATAGCTGACTTATAGCTGATTGTCCAGTAGGTTTTAAGAAGCTATAAATCTCTTAGGAGGAGATTGCCCTTCTTGAGACAGATAATTATTTCTTATGAATGTTGTTAGTTGAGGGTGTTTTGTTGTTTTTTTTAATATAAAGCCATATCCTTAATCCCTACCAAATAGATTACTATTTCATGTCGCTTTGCCAGATGTGAAAATCAATAATCCCTCCACACTGTCCCAAATATCCTCTAAGGGGACAAAATTATCCCTACTCTAAAACTACTGGCCAAATTGACTTAGAAATAATATTGATTTTTATTCCCCCTCAGAAGTGAAGTCTGAAAAAAGGATTGAAAAGTAACTCAAGCAAAATTACATTTTAGAAATTAGAGAAAAAATGTAGATTATAAAATAATGAATGCCACCTATTACTAATCCTACAGTTTTATACTTAGATCTTTATGCTTTTAGTACGTACAATTTATTTTTTCTTTCTTTCCTTTTCTTAAAATTTTCTACTAGTTTATTTACAAAATTCAAATACATTGTTTTCAAGAATAAATTCTTTCCATTTTCTTCACCTCCCCCTCATCAAATTGTACAACCCCATGAATAATTTTCCCCTCCTCCTGCACATCCACATCCCTCTGCTTCCAATCTCTCCCACTCCTCCTGACCCCGACGGGATTTGAACACGCAACCTTCTGATCTGGAGTCAGACGCGCTACTGTTGCGCCACGAGGTCACCCAATCTCTCCCACTCCTATTGGATCCTTACACTCATTCTACAAAAATGGTTTTATACCATGTTTATCATTGTGGGACTGAGTTACTTCACTCAGCATAATGCTCTACAGTCCCTTTAAAGTTAGATAATAACTTACAAAATCATTGTTCCTGCATGCTGCATTGTATGTGTGAATGTACCATAATTTCTAAATCTATTCTTTTGTGGTTGGACATTCAGGCTGTTTCCATGTTCTTGCGATGGTGAATAATGCTGCTATAAACACTGGTGTACAAATCTCAGTTTGTGTCTCATTTCTTATTTAATATGTCCCATTTAATTGTTGTATATTAAAAAATGGGGGAGAAGTGAGTACTGGAGGCATTTTTGTGTTCTTGGTTGGCACTCTAATTAGAGGTTAGCAATGCAAACCTACCAGCTGTCTCAATGAGATAGAAGAGGTCAATTCTTCTTGTAAGGCTTTATATCTTCAAAAAGCTGATGCAAGGTTGCCATGAGTCAGAATTGAATTGATAATAGTTGGTTTCAATTTTCTTAGTTTGTTTAGATCTGATTCTTCAGAAAGTCTATTCTTTCTCATATGAGCCCTGATGGATAACTGTTTGCTGGATAGATTATCCCTTTCCTTCTTTGTGAATCATTCTTTATCAATTACATATCATTTTCTTGTCATAAAACAGCTTTGAAATTTAAATCTTAAGAAAGAATGACATTTTTATCTGGATCTTTTTTTCTACATATACTGAACAGACTTTATGTTTTAGTGAACTCTTCGGTAAAATGTATTCTAAAAATACTAACTGTTAAAATTTATCATTGACAGGATTTGTGCTATTAGAGTAATATTTCTGTAGTGTGCTTACAGTAATATTATCCACTGAGTGTATAAATTCTCTTATACAAAATGTACAATTTCAATATCCCTAGTACCACATTATGAAATCTCAATGAGAAAAGAGAGGATGATCTACATCTATAAAGAAAGATAGATGTAATTAAAGTTAAAAATACGTAAATGGTACAGTTTATCATTAGTCATTCTTAACCCTGCCAACAGAATGATTAAAGGTCTTCCAGCCAAATTTTGATGCAACAGTTTAATAGAAAATGAAATTGTGTATTATTGTTTATAAGCACAGTTCCACTGAGATGACATGGGAATAAATTCTGTTAATATCTTGGAGATTGAGAATAATGTTGTTGTTGTTATGTGCTGTCAAGTCGCTTGCAACTCATAACAATTCTCTGTACAATAGCCCTGAAATTTGCTTTATCCTGTGCCAACCTTACTGTCTCTGACACACTTACCATCATTACTTCAGTTACTGAATCAATCCATCTCATCAAGTGTCTTCCTCTTTTGTACTGTCCCTTAACCCTTCCAAGTGCGATATCCCTCTCCAAGGACTGGTTTCTCCTTGCAAATGCCCAAATTATGTCAGACAAAGTGTCAGTATCCCTGCCTCCAAAGAGCAGCCTGGTTTCATCCTCTCTAGGATTAACATGTTTGTTCTCCTGGTAGTACATGTTATATTCAGTATTCTTCTCCAGCACCATAGCTCAAAGGCATCAATTCTCCTTCTATCAGCCCTAGTGATTGTCCAGCTTTCTGATACATAGAAAGTAACTGTGAAGACTATGGCCTGGATCAGGCATACCTTAGTCTCCAGGCTGATGTCATTGCTTTTCAGTGCTCTGGAGAGGACCCTGACAGCCAACTTTCCCAGTGCAATTAATCTTTTTATTTCCTGGCTGCTGGTACCAAGAGTATTGATTGTTTAGCCAGCAAATTAACACTGTTAACAATCTCAATCTCTTTACAATCTATCATGATGCTGCCAATTGGCTCAGTGATGAAAATCTTTGCTTTCTTGATGTTGAGCTTCAATCCAAATTGAATTAAAGTCCTTGACCTTTTGCAGCAAGCATTTCAGATCTTTGTCAGTTTCAGCAAACAGGGTTGTCTCATCCACATTACACAGTTTGTTGATGATTCTTCCTTTAATCCTGAGGCCACACTCCTCCTTATAAGGGCCATGCTCCAAGATGATCTGTACATAGATTGAAAAGGTATGGAGATAGAACACAACCTGGATTTACACCCTTTCTGATTTTAAACCGTGCAGTCTTTCCTTGCTCTGTTCTGACAAGTGCCTACTGGTCCAAGTACAGGTTTTTCATAAGCACAATCAAATGATCTGGGATCCCTGTTCTTCTCAGAGTTAGCCAAGTTTGTCGTGATACACATAGTCAAATGCCTTTTCATAGTCAATGAAACACAGATATTTATTCCTCTAGTATTCTCTACTTTCAGCCAAGATCCATATAACATTGGCTATAATATCCTAGTACCACTGCCTCTTCTAAACCCAGCATGCCTGTCAGTTCTCTATTGATGTGCTGTTCCAGTTGTTTTTGTATAATCTTCAGCAGAATCTTGCTTGCATGCATTTAGAATAATACAAATAATAAATAAGATTGTTGCAAGCAAATTATACTAAAGTCATTCAATAAATTTATAATTTACAGTCAAGGTGGACCATGCATCTCAACTCACACTTGTTGCCAATAAGTAGATTCCAGAAGACTGCTGATTTTTCTCTTACAGAAGTGGAAAATAACTTTTTTTTTTGTTAGGAGTGTAACATGCCATAGACTATGACATTACAGCTCTTAAGAATTACAGTAAAGAATAAGAATTTAAAAACTGTGTCCTCACTTTCAGTTCATTAACTTATTTTACACTGTTGTGTTATTTAACTCTATCTATACAATAAACATCTTCCCTTTCTTTTATTTTTCTAATCTTGAAAATAACAAGAAGTTCAATTTCTCATGATACGTACACACAAAAAAAGACATTATAGTTTATGCAAAAAGTAGAATATGCATCTGTATCTCTTTTGATTCTTACTTCTACAGGGAAAAGAAATATTATCAACTGTTGCCAGAAATAGTTTGTTCAAGCTCTTATATTTCTTTTAACAGGTAAATAAAAGGAGAATCTTAAAAAGTAGTGGCATTAACCACACAACCATGCAAAACATGTATAAACATATCTCATTGATAAACTTGGTGAAATAAATGTAAGGAAATGTTATGGATTGAATTGTATCCCACAAAATAGGTGTGGGGAATACTAACCTCAATACTGTGCTTATGATCCCAATAGAATATGAAATTTCTTTGTTAAACTAATGAGACCTTTTTAGTGTAAAGTGTATTTTACCACAACCGCCTTTAGTGCAATCTTGTTTTGCACAATCTCCTTTAGAGATCTAATCTAAAAGAGTATATCAAGGAAGTAAAGAGAAGAAGAGAGATGCAAGGCTATATGGGAATTAGGAAGGAACCAAGGAAGGAAAGTTAAAAAGACACAAGAATCCTTTCTCCAGTCCTAGCAAAGAAAGAAAGCTGTCTCTCAGAATAGACATCTTGACTGTGGACTTCAAGCTTTATAAACTAGAGAAAATAACCTCCTGCTCTTTTTTTAATATAATATTTCTGTTAGAGTAACATTATATAACTAAAGTAAAATTTGGGAACAGAGTGGAAAGCTGATCTGAAAAATACCTAAAATGGTGAAGTGATTTTGGAATCTGGTAATAGGAAATATGAAATTATTTTACTCTTCTTCATGATAAAGATCTTGTTTATTCTGACAAGATTGTTGGTAGAAACAGGAAATTGAAAATAATTCTAATGAGGGCTCAGAAAGAATTGAGAGCTATGTTTAGAACTTCTATAAGTAATGCAATATTTTACTTGAAATGTAGACATTAAATACACTTCTGATGAGGCATTAAAATGAAATTTTAAACTTATTATGAACACTGGAAATAATGTACTTTTTATTTGGTCACAAAGAACTCAAAGAACTCTGATTATATTCAAAGAATTAGTCGAAGCTGGAACTTGCAAGTGAATAACTTCAACTGTTTGCTGGCTGAGGAGATTGCTAAGTAAGACTTTTCTTTAAAAAAGTTTTCTATTTGGTTTGGGCTAACGTGGACAAAGAAAATAAACTTTCGATTCAACAATTTGCTTCATGCCATTTCTACTTCTTTACTACATTTCTTATTTCCTTTTATGATCCTTTCTTATCCCTGTATGCGTTCTGAATATTTTCTCTGGACAGAATCTGGGATATTGTTCTTGGATAATTGATTGTTCTACAGAGTACAAACTTTTTTTAGTGTTACAGTTCAACATTACAGACCTGTATACTGTTTGGCAGATAGCTGAGTCATGGCAGTTTCTTTGCAGACTTGAAAAGTGACTTAGTCCGAGCCATAATTTCAATAGTTCTACCAGTCTTTATATATCCAGTGATAATGTCTTCTCTATGACTTTGAGTTCGTTCACATTTTTCTTCCCAAAACTTTTACTGTGATCCTTTTCAGAATGAGAGAGATAGTAATAGCTGGATACTGCCTTGTTCTACATTTTCTGGGTAATGAATCTTAATGAGACAATGTGATTTTTTCTATACCACATACAGTAATGAGGGATGATAGAGAAATTAAAATAAAAAGAACTATGTGAAATTGATTGATTACTACTTAGTATGGCTCTTTTACATAACGAATTTCTTGGAATGTGCACGGGTGACTTTCTATAGTGAAATCTTTAGTCACTGAGTACTGAGATTGGTGACTCATTAGTGACATAAAAAAGTTACATGGCACCCTTTGTGTAGTCGCGTTATGCAAATAAAATATATAGAATGCTATAACACAAAGATTGATCAATTTTACCATTCTGCTAGACTTCTTACAAGTAAAAAGATGTTTTTATATCCATCAAGAAATCACACCTAGGAGGGCAATGATCTCGTTGTATCTTAGATCTTTGCTCCATGCACCATCTCCAACCAGGAGACAGTGAACTGCTAACCAGAGAGGTATTGAGTGACAGCATGAAGCAGTAGCAGAGAAAGAGCAGCAGGAGACTAGCAAGAGAAAGCAGTGGGATTTCTGACCCTGAGAAAAAAGCTGAGTGACTTTGAACTAGAGACCTGCTATCTGAGTAGACAGTCTATAAAGCCAACCACCTTTGTGCCAAGACTCACTGGCAGAGTGAATATGAGGGTTACTAAAAATGATGCTGTTAAAAGAGCTTAGGGAGCTCTGATGGTCTATTTGGAAGAATCTGTGCTGCAATCTTGAAGGCATGGGTTTGAATCGACCAATTGCTTAAAGGGAGAAGGAAAACCAATCTCTTTCTGTGCTATGAATTGCCCTTGAAAACCTCCTGGAGTTTCAGGTATGGGTCAGTTCTGACTTGATGGCACACAGCAACAACTATGTGAAAGCAATATATAAACGTTACATATTTTTTTCTAATTTATATTCTTAAATCTGTAATTTGCGTTTTAAGAAGAGACATTTTCTGTGCCTTTTTTAATGAAATGAAAAAAGAAAAAAACAACTGTGACAAAAATATTCTATACTTCATACAAATGATGAAAAGAGCATTGAAAAGCCAAGGCAAAAGGAAGAGATGTTGAAGAAAAAATATTTGATCAGAAAATTTCAAAGGGAAACTCAAGAATATAAACAAAATATGATAACAAAATGTGCAAAAATCTGGAATGAAATAATAAAAAAGGGAAGAACTCTTTCTGTATTTCTCAAGCTGAAAAATAAATTCAAGCCTTAAGCTGCAATACTGAGACATGCCATGGGCACAATCTTAAATGATCAAGTAAGCATCCAGGGAAGATGGAATATACAGAATCACTGTACCAAAAATAATTACTTGACTTTGAAAAATTTTAGGAAGTTCTATAAGAACAAGAGCCAAAGTTGATGCAAAATGAAGTCCAAGCTTCACTGAAGGCAGTGGTAAAAATAATTCCCACAGAATGTATTACCAATTGACAAGTTTCAGCTAACAGATGCGGTACTGGATGTGCTCACCACTTTATACAAGGAAATTTGGAAGACAGCTACCTTGCCAACTAATTGGAAGAGATCTCTATTTCTTCCCATTCCCAAGAAAGTTAATCCAAAAGAGTGTGGACATTATCAAACAACGTTATTGATATAAACACTACACTGGCAGATAACTACCCAAAGTTCAATTTGGTTTTAGAAGCACCACCAGGAATATCACTGTTGATGTCAGATGTATACTGGATGAAAGCAGAAAATAAATGAAGAATGTCTATTTATATTTTTGACTTGCAAAGGCATTTGCCTATGTGTATCATAACATTATGGCTAAAATTGAGAAGTATGGGAATCTCAGAACCCTTACTTGTGCTCATATGGAATCTATACCTAGACGAAGAAGCTGTTGTCCAGAAGGAGTACAGGAATATTGCATGGAGTAAAAGCAGGAAAAGCTTCTGTCAGGGCTGTATCATTTCTGCATATATATTCAATCTGTATGCTATGCAAATAATTTATGAACCTGGACCCTACAAAGAAGAATATGGCATCAGAATTAGAGGAAGAGTCATCAACAACTTTTTTTATGTAGATGACACATCTTTGCTGTAAATGAAGAGGATATGAAAGGTTTGCTGCAAATCAAAGACTACAGCCATTACATTGCAGAATCGAGAAAACAAGGGTCTCCACTACCAAACAATTAGTTAACATTATTATAGATGGAGAAATGATCGAAGGTATCAGTGATTATATCATTGTTGTACCAACAACCAACACCCTTGATATCAGCAGTAAAGGGATCAAGTGATATATTGCATATCTTACATTGGGCAAGTCTGTTATTAGGAACCTCTCCAAAGTACTGAAGAGTAATGATAAAAGTTTGAATACTAAGGTGTGCCTGATTCACACAATTGCTGTTTCACTCACTTGCTACATATCTAGTCAATAAATAACATGACAGAAACAAAGAACTGATACCTTTGAGTTGAGGTATTGGAAAAGAATACTAACTATATCAAGTACAAACAAAAGAATAAACAGTGATGTCTTGGAAAAGAGCGAAGCCAAAGTGATCCGTGAAAGCAAAGACAATGAAGCTTCATCTTTCATACTTTGAATATGTGGGTAGGCGAGTCTCTTCCTTGGAAAGGTACATCATGCTTGGAAATATGTAGGATCATCTAAGGGGAGGATGACCTTAAATGAGATGGATTGACATGGTGACTTCAGCAATGGGCTATAGTGTCTCAACGATGATGGGAATGGCACAAGATAGGGTAGGATTCAGGTCTACTGTTCGTAGGTTGTACTTGACTTAATGGCACCTAACAACAACATATAAACTAGCAACAAAGAACAAAAAATAATTATTATATTAAGCATAAAAAGAGATGAGATTTTATTTACTTGCTCAAAGAAAAATATCTGTTATTTTTAGTATGTTGTTTTGTTCTTGTTATGTGCCATCGAGTCACTTGCGACTCATAGTGACTCTATGTACAACAGCCCTAAACTCCGCTCTGTCCTGTGGCAATCACACTGTCTCTGACACTCCCATCCGAATTATCCCAGTCGCTGAATCAATCCACCTCGTAGAGGGCCTTCCCCTCCTGCGCTGTCCCTCCACCCTCCCAAGCATGATGTCCCTCTCCAAGGACTGGTCTCTCCTCACAACATGTCCAAAGTATGTTAGACAGAGCCTCAGAATCCTTGCCTCCAAGGAGCCACCCGGTTTAACCCTTTCCAGGACAAATCTGTTTGTTTTCCTAGCAGTCCATGGTATTCTCAACACTCTTCTCCAGCACCACAGCTCAAAGGCATCAATTCTCCTTCTATCCTCCTTGGTCATTGTCCAACTCTCTGATGCATAACAAGTGATTGCGAAGACCATAGCCTGTATCAGATGCACCTTATTCTCCAAAGAGACATCATTGCTCTTCAGTACTTTGGAGAGGTCCCTAACAGCAGACTTTCCCATGGCAATGCACCTTTTAATTTCCTGGCTGCTGGTGCCAAGACTGTTAAGTACGGAGCCAAGCAAACTAAAGCTGTGTGCAATCTCATACTCTTCACCATCCATCCTGATGCTGCCAATTGGTCCAGTGGTGAGAATCTTTGTCTTCTTGACTTTGAGCCTCAATCCATATTGTAGACTGCAGTCCTTGACACTCTGCAGCAGCCGCTTCAGGTCCTCTTCAGTTTCAGCAAGCAGTATACTTCTATAATATTAAACTGTCCCATCCAAAGTAATAATCTTGAGGGGCTGTTGTTTGTTATTGTTGTGGTCTTAGATACCATCTAGTTAACTATGACTTGGAGTGACTCTGTAAATGCATCTGAACCACTCCTTATCATCAGCCATCCTTATGATCTCAGATACATGCAAATCCACTTTTAGAGTTACTATGTCAAAGATAGATTTTATTTGTTTAGTTCAATTATTCCTCTTGTTTACAGAGGTCATTTATTAGCTAGGCAGAGATTAAATAGTTCTAATTATTAAAGTTAGAAATCCATGCAGAGAAAAGGAGCCAAATTTTATCCTCTATTTTTTTTCCCCTATAACACATTAGATAATGGTATACACATTTTCTATTAAAGCCATCAGACAAATTCTCTGAGTGATAGTCAAATGCAAATTACTAATAGAGACACTTTCACTTGTGCTCATAAACAAAAGCCTTTTAAACTCAGTAAACATGTGTAAAACTATTAAATGTTGACATTCCTCTTAAATTCTCTTCATTTATTCCTCAGCTGATTGCCTCAAGAAAGGCAGTTTTTCAGTATGAACATAAATCCCTGTTTTGGCACCTAATAGCTATGACCTTGGGAGATCTATTTCACCTAACTGGACTATATTTTCAAAGCAGTAAAATTAATATATTAATATGTCCTTTTCATGGTTTTCTGACAATAAGCTTATTGTTAAAGTGCTTGGCATGCTCTAAAGTGATGTACTAACATGCCACTGGGATTATTTCCCTTTTGCTTGTCTTTTTCTTTTGTAAAACTAAAATAAATGTTGGAAGGATTTTTAAAAAGGCATTAACATGGCAAAAAGTAGATAAATGAAATCTTTGGTTGAAAATATAGTAACATGCTTAAAGCGCATGTGAACATGCCTTGCCAAACTTGTGGTGGTATCTGTCTTTAAAGAAATAGATGTTTTGCCTAAGTTTGTAAACATTCACTTCTTGATTACAATTACAATTTTTACTTAGTTGAATAGATGTGCTTATGTAAACTATATATGTGTATTTATTTCCTAATTGTGTTAAAAGAACCCTTAATACCCACTATAAATACGAGTTTTGAAATATTTCGTCTCACTTCTTTGGACTATTATTGGGAGGAATCAGTCCTTGGAGACACATTATGCTAGGGAAAGGCTGTTGTTGATTGCCTTCGAGTCGAGCATGATGACTCATAGTGACCCTATGAAAAAAAGGCTTGGAGCTCCTCTACAATTATCAACATTTATCAAAGTTCATAGAGTTTCTGGAGGCAAGTTATTTAGGAAGTGGATGCTACTTCTGCTTTCAAACCTGTCTTAGTAAGTTATTGTTTTATATGCCATTTAGTTGCTTGCAATATACTCTATGCACAGAAGTTCTGAACTCTTCCCTGTCCTGAGCCAGTTTCAATAACTCTGACACATCAACCCCCATCTCCTCAGTTACTGTATCAATCCATCTCATCCTTGGTCTCCCTCTGCTGCACTGTCCATCCACCCTCTCAAGCATGATGTCCTTCTCCAAGGACCAGAGAGGCAAAGCTTCAAAATCCTAGCCTCCAAGGAAACACTTGGCTTCACCCTTTCCAAGAAAGACCGATTTGTTTTCTTGGCAGTCCAGGGTATGTTCAAGACTCTTCTCCAGCACCACAAATAAAAGGCATCTATTCTTCTTCTGTCTTGCTTAGTCATTGTCCAACTCTCTGAAGCATAACAAGTAATTAAGAAGACCATGGTCTGGATTAGATGGACCTTTGTATTGAGACTGGCATTGTTGCTCTTCAGCACTCTAGAGAGGTCCCTGACAGCAGATTTTCCCAATGTCTATTCATTTCCTGGCTGCTGGTGTTAAGAGTGTTGATTGTGGATCTGAGCAAGCTATAATTGCTAACAACCTCAATCTCTTCGCCATCAAATATGGTATTGTCAATTGGCCCAGTGATGAGAATCTTTTTCTTCTTGATGTTGACCTTCAATCCATAAAGAAGGCTGCAGTCTTTGACTTTTGCAGCAAGTGTTTCAGGTCCTCCTTGAGGGTGTGGCTTTTAAATCCTGCAGGGCCTCTGGGCCTGTGGCCCTCAAGCCAAATTTATTAAATTTTGAATGAATATTCTTTAAATGTCACAGAAATCTTTTGTCTATTTGCTGAACTGAACTACTTGGTGGTATTGTGACGATGCACACTGTTCCATAGTCTTGTCAAATATCATAATGGTTATCCATTATGTACAATGTTTGGAAGAGCTTCCAGATTGATTCATGCTGAGAAGCAGGAGTGGCACCTACTCCCTAAACTAGATGCCTCTGGAAGCTCTACAAACTCTCTACACTTTATAAATGTACAGAAACGCTGTTAGTTATAGAACAGAGTTCAGGTCTTATGTGCAAAGCTTATTCTCAGTCATATTCAATTTTACAATACTTAACCACTGCTAAATGAGATTAGGGCTGTTATATTTGGAAGAACACTCTTCCATTTTGTACATAATTTTTTGTCAATGTGCTGTAGGAAGTAACCTGTGTTTGCTGTGATGGTGAACTTGTGCCATTGGGTATGAAATACCAGAATGATTTCCCAATGTAAACAGTGTTTGGTGGGGCTCCCAGTCATAAAACACATTTGGAATGCCATCCATTTCCTAAACTACATGCCTCTGCAGACTCTATAAACTTGGAGAAACGACGATAGCTATGGAAAGGCTTTTGTTCATAGAGTCACTGTGAGTCACGTGCAACTCAACAGCAATTAAAAATAACCACAATATGATGAAGAAAATGTCTGTAGGTCATCACTCTCTAGCAATGTGAACAATGTAAGCATTTTGGTTCACAATAAATATCTGAGTACACAAGGACATATATTTACTAAATCAAGAAAGTGACATCAACTTTTTAAGAAATAAAACTCAAAATTCACAGCCATTGAGTCAATTTTTGTCTCATAGATATTGAATGAATGTAAATAACAATTATGAGATATAATTCCATACCTAATACAATAATAATAATAATAATAATAATAATAATAACAGTAAAATGTTAGAGAAAAGGTACACCTGATAGTATTTTACATTTATGATAGTGATATAAAATAGTTCAAACTTTTTGGAGAATTTTTAACTTACTGTCAATAGCTTTATCTTGATTGGATCCACAACCAACACCCTTGATACTAACAGTCATAAAGTAGGGAGTTTATTGCATTGGACAAAATCCTGCTAAAGATTATCTACTAATGACTGGAATTAAAAAAAAATACAGGCTGGGTTTAGAAGAGGTTGTACTATTAGTGACATTATCACCAATGCCAAAATGGATCTTGGGATCTTGGCAGAAAGCAAATACTAGAAGAATGTTTATCTGTATTTCATTGACTATGCAAAGGCATTTGTTTGTGAATTACAATAAATTGTAATTAATCTCGAGGAGAATGGGAATTCCAGAACACTTGATTGTGCTTATTGTTAGTGTTGTTATTTTGTGCTTTTTATTGAGTTGCCTGTGACCCATAGAGACCCTATGTACAGCAGCTCTGAAGCCTGTCCTGTCCTGAGACAGCCTCACTGATTCCTACACACCAAACCCCATTGCCTAAGTTACTGAATCAATCCATCTCACCTGGGATCTTCCTCTCCTTTGTTTTTCTTTCTACCCTTCTGAGCATAATGTCTTCCTCCAAGGACTGGTCCCTTCTGGCCACATGTCCACAGTGTGTGAGATGGAACTTCAAGATTACAGCTCCAAGGAGAATAGTGATGGAGAAGAGTCTTAAACATACCATAGACCACCAAGAATACAATCTTGAAGAAGGGGAAACCAAGTTTCTCCTTGGAAGCTAGGATTTTGAAACTCTGTCTCACATACCTTGAGTACATGGTCTGGAGGTCCTTGGAGAAGGACATCATGCTTGGAAGAATGGGGGGACCATGCTTGAAAGGAACACCCCAGATGAGATGGATTGATATAGTACCTGGGGTAACGGGGGTTGGTGTGTAGGAATTAGTGACACTTGTTCAGGACAGGGCAGGCTTTACAAGTGCTGTATATATTGGGTCGCTGCGGATCACAGGCACCTTGATGACACATAACAACAACAACTGAGGGCTGGCAAACCTTGAGAAAAATGGAAATCCTAAAACACTTGATTATATTCTGAAAAATCTATACTTATATCAGGTATCAGTCATAAGAACAGAGCAAGAAAACACTGCGTGGTTCAAAATCAGAAAAGGAGAGACTCATTTTAATCTATATGTGGAACAGATCATTCCTGTGGCCTGATTTTATGAGGAGGAATGTGGCATCAGGATTGGAGGAAGACTCTTCAATAACCTATGGTATGCAAATGAAACAACCTTGTTCACAGAAACTGAGGAGGACCAGAAATGTTTGCTGCAGAAGTCAAGGATTGCAGTCTCCAATATAAATTGGACCTCAATATCAAGAAGACAAAGATTCTCATCACTGGATTAATTGGTAGCACCAGGAGTGATCAAGAAGAGATTGAGGTTGTTAACAATTGATTACAGCTTGCTTGATTTCATAATCAATATTCGTGCCACCAGCAGTCAAGAAATCAAGTCATATTGCTTCAGGTAAGACTTGTCACAGACCTCTCAAAATTACTGAAGAGCAACGATGTCAGTCTAGGGAGTAAGGAATGCTGATTCAGTCTTCACAATTATTGCTATATACATCAGAGAGCTAGACAATGACCAAAGATTACAGAAGAATGAATGGCTTTCAGTTGTCGTGCTGGAGAAGAATATTGAACATACTACGAATTGCCAAGAGAACGAACAGGTTTATCCTAGAGAAAGTGAAATCAGGCTGCTCCTTGAATGCAAGGATTATGAAGCTCTGTGTCACATACTTTAGACATATGGTCAGGAGAAAGACATCATACTTGGAAAGGTAGAGGAACAGCATAGGAGAAGAACCTGGATGAGATGAATTGACACAGTAATTGGGGTAATAGGGGCAAGTGTGTCAGAAACAGTAAGATTGTCTTAGGATAGAGCAAAGTTCATAGCTATTATACATAGGTCTTTATCGGTCGCAGGCTACTCATTGATTCAAAAATTGAGTTGGCAGCTATTCAAAGTCACAATGTGCAACAGAACAAACCCTATTCAATCATTTGTTGGCCTCACAATCTCCACTATACTTAAATTCATTCATTGTTCAAATTATTAGGACAGTGTATCCACTTATGATTCTTCTTTTTTTCATTAGCCTACTTTTCTGAGCATCATCTTAGGCCTGATCTCTCCTAATGGCATGTCCAAAGTATGTGAAATGCTTGCCTCTAAGCAACACACTGGCCGTACTTTTTCCAAAACAGGTCTTGGGTGCTATTTTTCATTGTTTTTGCTTTTTATAATCCATGATATATTAAATTATCTTTAACAATACCATAATTCAGATACATAAATTCCTCTTTATTAGTTTTACCCATTGTCCAAATTTTCTATGCACATAAAGCAAGTGAAAACTGAATGTCTTGAGGCATGTACTTTATAGTGATATCCTTACTCTATAATATTTTTAAAAGATTCTTGGCAGCAGGTTTTTCTAGTGCAAAATATCTTTTGCTTTCTTGGCTGGTAACTTCATAAAGTTGTTGTTATGCACCATCTCGTTGAAGCCTACCCATAGCTGATCCTTCAGTGGGGTTTTAGATGTAGTAATTGCATGGGAGGAGATTGCTCATATTTTCTCTCTTAGAGGGAGCATCTGGTGGATTTGAACAAATGTATTTAAGGTTGGCAATGCTTCATGATGGATTGCTAATGAAAAGATCAGTGATTACTATCTACCAGTTGTTCCTTGGGAGAAAGAAGGGCATTCTCCACCCAATCATATTTACAGTGTCAGAAACAGTGGAGAGTTACCATGAGTTGAATGCAACTTGATTAAATGGATTTTTTACAATTACAGTCTGGAAACTAATGCCCACCTGATCCAGGCCATAGTCATCCCAATTATGTGCTATACAGCATAAAGCTGAACAATGACTAGGGATGATGAAAGGAGAATTTATGCCTTTGAGCTGTGGTGTTGGAGAAGAATATTTAATATACCATGGACTGCTAGGAGAACAAACAGATTCATCCTGGAGAAGGTGAGACCAGGCTACTCCTTGGAGGTAAGAATTCTGAAGCTCTGTCTGACATACTTTGGGCTTATTGCAAGGAGTGTCCAGTTCTTGGAGAAGGACATCATACTTGGTAGGGTGGACAGACAGTACAAAAAAGGAAGACCCTGAATGAGATGGATGGAGTCAGTGACTGGAGTAAGAAGGGTAGATGTGTCAGATATAATATGGATGTTTCCGGACAGAGCAACGCTCAGAGCTGTTGTATATAGGGTTTCTATGAGTCATAAGTGACTTGATAGCACATAACAACAACACCACCAAAATTGATATTGATTTATGTTGAAAATAATTCCCTTTGTCGTTGAGTTTTGGAGAAGATTGATAGAAAAGAAGCACAATAGACTAGAGTGAAAGGAATTTTTGGCATGATAAGTACATACAGTTACATTTATAGAGATAATTGTTCAATCTGATTGAACTAATAAGGTGTTTCATTTTATTTAATGTAAATTATTTATCAGGGTTTTTCATTGTTTTGTATTTTAGGAAAGGAAAGACAATGTCCATAATTTATGATGTACTTTTCTCTCTGTCTATTGTTGCTACATCTTTTGGAAGAAATTCCATCTTACTGATAATTAAAAGCAAAAAATAATGGATGATGATTATGGTTAAGTTTCAAAGTTGAGAATGGTCATGATTAAAGTTTTATCAGTTTATTAAAAATCACACTAAAATTTTAATTAAAGAATTATTTTATATTGTTATTCTCTAAATGTATTTACATACTTCCTTATGCTAAATAACTAGACTAACAAAAAATAATAGCATTTTAAACCTATTTACTTATGTGAAAATAGGTGGTTAAGAAGAATTTTCTGAGATAAATTTTAATGCAATTACATCAGTGAATACCATAGAGAGAAAGCTTTAAGTTAGAATTGAATCAATATGATTATAAATAATATGAGGAATATTTGTTAATAGATGATCTCTCGGCATATTCTAAAGTGTATAACGTGTCTTTGTCATTACACAAAGAAGAGCCTTTGTTGAATTTGCATAAATGTTTGTTATATATATCTATAATAATATGGGTGAATAAGAATATGGCAACTTGGAGAAAATTACTTTAAGATAATGAAAATTATTCTCCTTGATTTTGTTCTACAATTTTATTTCTGATTAACTTTTAGCTTCCCTATCAGCACAGAAGGGAACTTTGGTAGTATAGTGCTAAAAACTGCACTGCCAATGCAAAAATACGGAGCTTGAATTAATAGTTGCTCTAAAGAAGAAAGATGGATAATCTCTTCCTGAGCAACTTATTGCCTCTGAAAGCCCACAGGAGGGTGTCTCTGACTAGACAGTACACCATAAGGAAAGAAAGAGGTGGACAGAAACATCAATAGTCTAGTTTATCTTTCAGTTATATTTCTCACTGTAACTTTTCTTTTAAGAGATATTCTGGTGTATACATTTATCTCTTGTATATATGATTGATCAATCAGTTCGCCAAAATCTATTTGTCTCTGTGTTCATTGAACTTATGAATTTGTATATCTGCTTTGAATGACTCAAAAGATAACTGCTATCCCTTAATCTATAATAGCTTCATGAAGGGCTTCCTAATTTCACAGAAGGCATGCTTGGAAATAGAAATTTGGTAATATATTCTTTTAAGTATTCTAAGTTTTCAATATTCCTGAATCAACACTAATAAATGAGTTGAATTTTAAGAATACATTCGGGGCTAGGAAAACCAAATTAACATTTAAAATAATGCGCTAAAGGAATTGAGTGCTGTTAGAAAAAGAAAACATACAGAGCTTGACAATAAATGAGTCAAGTGTATGAAAATGTCACAAGGCAAGGAAAAAGTTACAAGTTTAACAGTGTACCTGGTCAGGAAAAACAAAAAAACAAACAAACAAAAAAGAAAGAAACAGCAAAACCTAAGTAGATTTAAAGGGTAAGAGATTAGATATGGGTAAGTGTGCCCATGACTGGGACATGTTCAGCAATGAGAACATATGAAATTGAGTTAAATTATGTCATTCTCATAATCAAAAGATTATGTTAGAGAAAGACAAAAAGATGATGTAATCAATATATCCAACTCATCTACTACTATATTTCTCTTTCAAAAACAGTAATTATTTGCACTGTTGTGATATCGTTGCTATTGTTCAGTACTTCCATTAGACTACAACTTGTATGAACAATGAAACCTTGCCTTATCCTGTGCCATCCCGACTATCTTTTGAAGTATATGAGTTGGTTTAACAAAGTCCATCTTAGCCCAGAAGTCAATTCATTTTCAGAAATGCCTTGCTTTCCTTAAGAAGGATATTAAGTGTAGCTTAATATGCTGTTTGATTGAATGTAGAGAGCAAAAAAAAGATGTTCTGTGAAACCACAAGGCAGGGGATTTCCTGCCTCTGTCAGGAGCTGCCTACAGCAGGGTAGGGTGTTAACCTCTCAGCCTGTGATCTGCTTCTGTAAATTGCATTTGCTCTTTAAAGTAGGGTCAGCATGTTCCAGAAGAAAGCCTAAATGTAATCCACCTGTTGTGTTTGTTTTCTTTCTAAGGCTTGGTTATTAAATCATTCGAGGACAAAGGCCCTTTGGAGCATAAGCTTAATAAACATAATAAAGGATTCATAATTTGGTACTCTATGTATGATACTTCATAGATCATGGACTGGGTAGAATACTCTGATGTTGTCAAGCCTAGAATTATAGTCACTGTACCAATCCAGTTTTTGGGGATTCTTCCTTTCTTTCACTGATCCTCTATTTTCCAAAGCTTGCTGTCCATTTCCAAGGAAATCTCCTAGCAACATGTTCAAAATATGAAATGTAGAGCTTTATCATTTTTGACTCCAAAGTTCTTGTCGTTCTTTTGAAGTCAATAGGATATTCAGTACTCTTGTCCAGCACCATAACACAACAACATGAATTATTCTCTTATCTTTGTTCATTTCTCCAGCTCTCAGCTGTGTAGCATGTAATAGAAAAAACTGAAAGATAATCCAAAGATCAGTTCAAACCACCAGCCCCTCTATAGGAGAAACATGGTCAATCTCCTCCAATACACAATGTTGTTGTGTTCCATTGAGTTGAACCAGCCCATAGCTGACCCTCCACTGGGTTTTCATAGGCAGTTAATATCACAGGAGGAGATTGCCCATCCTTCTCCCATAGAGCAGTCCTTGAATTTGAACCACGTACTTTCAAGATTGCAGCACAGCCTTATTGCCACTAGGCCACTAGTGTTCCCTACTACGCACGGCCTCTGAAAACTAACTGGGGGAAGCTGATCCTTCAGGGTCAGCTACGAGTCAATTTCTACTTGGTGGTGCATAAAAACAATGAAAGGCAAATAAACTTCCACAGTATCTTTTCATTTTAATATATCTATTTTTTATTTATCATTCTTAGGATTATGACTTATTTCCTCTCAGATCCCCAATATGATTGAGACTGAGTCTGAAAGAATGTAAGCTAGACTTACTGGATCTGTTAAACACAATTCAGCACAATGGTGCTAAGTTTGAATGTTGGGATGGCCATTCAGGAATAACTTTGATCAGGAAAAATGGTGTTTAAACAATTTTGTCTAATGTAATCTTGATATTATAAATACATGTTGCATTTTGCTTCAGAAAATATTTTTAAAATGCAAAATTATAAAAGAATGCATTTATAAAAAAGATATATCTTGCCACTTGCTTAACCTCATCTTTCTATGTATTTAACACGATTAACAACAGACATTCTCAGCACTTTGACATTTTGTTAACCTGTGACTTGAGATTATCTTGGAATAAAATATTCTATTGCAAAACATGTAAGCTTATAGTCATGTCATAATATAGTTTTCTCAGCACAGAGATGTCTCGTAATAGATGTGACAACTAAGATTTAATTAAATTGGCATAGAATTGACATAGAACTTATGTATGTTTTAGATAATAGTTATTTATGCTATATCTTCACTAAGAAAATTTGTTGTTGTTAAGAGCTTTCAAGTCAAGTATGACTCATAATAATCCTATAAAAAAGAGACCTGAACCCTGTCCTATCCTTTGCCATTCATACCATTTCTGATGTACTTTATCCCATAGTTCCATCTCCTTGAAGGTCTTTTTCTCTTTCACTGACCTTCTACCTTTCTAAGCGTAATGTCTTTTCCCAAGGAATAGCCTCTCCTAACAACAAGCCTGAAGAACAGAGCAGGGAAATATTGCATGGTTCTCATCAGGGAGGGCATGTGTCAGGGGTGCATCTTGTTTCCATACCTTTTCAAGCTATATGCAGAACAGATTGTTTGGGAGGCTGGGCTTAACGAAGGAGGAATGTGGCATCAGGACTGGAGGAAGACTCATCAATAACTTATCTTATACAGATGACACAACCTTGATTACTGAAACTGAGGTGGACCTGAAGGGCTTGTTGTAGAAGGTCAAGGACTGTAGTCTTCAATATTGATTGAATCTCAACATCAAGAAGGAAAAGATTCTCACCACTGGGACAATAGGCAGCACCATGATGGATGGACAAAAGATTGAGGTTTTTAACAGTTACAGATTTCTCGGCTCCACAATCAACACTCTTGGCACCATGGACCACCAAGAAAACAAATGGGTCTGTCTTAGAGAGGATGAAACCAAGTTTCTCCTTGGCAGTTAGGATTTTTTTTTTAAATTTAGTTTGTTTATTTTTCATTTCAATGAACATCTACAGAGATTTTGGAATTCCATTCATTCATTGTTGCACCCTTCTCCCCGCACAAACCCCTC
>NW_006399948.1:4488356-4492298 GCF_000299155.1 Elephantulus edwardii
CCATTCGTTTGTTGATGGGCATTTAGGTTGTTTACAACTCCTTGCTATTGTAAACAAAGCCACGATAAACATGGGTATACATATATCTACTTGGATGTCATTTATGGTCTCTTTAGGGTATATTCCCAGTAGTGGAATTTGACCCAGCAATTCCACTACTGGCAGTTAGGATTTTGAAGCTCCAACTCACATCCTTTGGGCATGTGGTCGGGAGGGATAATTCCTTAGAGAAGGATATCATGTTCAGAAGGTTGGAGGGACAGCACAATGAAGAAAGACCTCAGATGAGATGGGCTGATACAATAATGAGGGCAATGAGGATAGGTGTGTCAGAGTCAGTAAGATTGGCTCAGGACAGGACAGACTTCAGAGCTGTTGTCACTACAAATCATAGGCAACTCAACGACACATAAGAGAACTCTAGATATTCATTCTCCAAGGCACACATATATATATGTATATATTTGTTCTTTTATCAGTCCATGGGACATGCAGTACTCTTCTCCAACACCATAACTCAAAGGCATCAATCTTCCTTCTGCCACCTTATTAATTTTTCAATTCTCAGATGCATAGCAAGCGACTAAATAAAACAAGATTTGAATCAAAATATGTCAAAGACTTACTGTACCAGTAAAGTTTGCTGCCAGGGACCTCTCCAAAATACTGAAGAGCAAAGGAATCAGCTTTAAGAATAGGATATGTCTAATTCAAGTGGTGATCTTTTAATCAATAAAAACTCTAGATGTATCCAATTTAGAGTTGCATGGAATGTTCACACATACTGGAAACAATGCCTATGAATTTAATTTTATAGTCTCACCAACAAAAACTCTTTGTAGTTCAATTTTTAAGAGCTTAGCTGCAAATGAAAGCTATTGACAGTTCAAATCCACATAGTTGATTCAAGACAGAGATTTGAAAATCTGTTCCAGTAAAGATTACTATAAAGAAGTCTTACGGTACTGTTCTACTCTTTCACACTGACTCAGTGTGAGTCAGAATTGTTTCTATACAACTTGACAACATATGTATCTCCATAGGCATTATTAGGGTTCTCAATAGACATTGGAGACTGAAAATAGCAATGTATTGTTAGTTATGAAAAATGTTTATTTGTTTATTTATGAGTTATTGTTTGCATTTAGGTATTATTTTTGTTGTTATTTGCTGTAGGCTCAATGGCGAAGTAGTGAGTGATGGTTTACGTGAAAAAGTTCACCCTAGTAAAAGGATATGACTCAGATTCATTCCATTCAGCTGTACAATCAAGGGCAGATCAGTTCTTAATATCACTAACAATGTGCTGATGTTTATGAATGTACAAACACTTTAAAATAATGGAACATGTACCAGAGTATTTTTTCCAATGGTAAAATAATGATCTTATTAGTTTTCAATATATTTTTAATAGGTTATTATTGAACTAGCCTTAATAATGTATTTTCCTATACAAGTTTTAAAATATATGATGAAATGACAAAATTTACCAGTCATACTGTTAGGGTAAATTATAAAACCTTTTACTTAGATTGTAGAAATATGATCCTAATCTTAGATTTATGTGCTTTCTCTGTGATCTCCATTCTCTAATCTCATTGCTAGCAAGTCCCAGCTGACTCATAAGTGACCTTCCAGCAGATTTTCAGAGGCCATAAATCACATGGGAGGAGATTGCCCATCTTTCTTCCAAGGAGTTACTAGGTTATTCGTTCCTCAAGAAAGGTACCATCTTTCAGTTCGAAGCTTAACTCCCTGCAGACTACACTACAGAGTTCTCTATAACCTTTTCAGAGACTCCAAATTAATCTTTAGACATTATAATCATGAATGTAATATTTTCATGCTGAAATTTTTCATAGAATATGATATAAGGGATAAAATACATAAGATATAAAATAATCCTTCTTTTGTACACCCTGTTTACTTCTCAAGCATTAACCCCGAGATCTTCTTTTAAAGGAAAACAATTATTTTCTATTCCATGATTATATTCTTATACCTCTCTATTCACCTTCATATGTCTGCTCTACCAAAACCATTTTATCTTATATTTAAACTTTTTGTAAACTTTTTGAAGCCAAACGTCAGTTGGATTTTTCAACTGCACTGAGTGTATCTCATTTACCCTTTATTTATGAATTAAGGATTTACTATGATATTAGAAGTGGATGCATACCACAACAAGATAAAGGTAAATAATCCAATTGAAAAATGTCACAGGATATGACTGACACTTCACCAAAGAAAACATGCAGATGGCAAACAAGCACATGAAGAAATGTTCAAAATCCCTAGCTCTTAGAGAGAGGCAAATCAAAACAACTATGAGATATTTCACCCCAGTAAGAATAGCTAAATTTATCAGAACAGCAAGCAACAAATGCTGGCAAGGTTGTGGAGTAACTGGAACCCTTATTCACCATTGATGAAAGTGTAAAATGGTGCAACCACTATAGAAGGCAGTATGGTGCTTTCTCAAAAAGTTGCAAATAGAAATACCATTTGACAAAGAAATTCTACTATTGAGGATATATCCCCCCAAAAATCATAACTGCCACTCAAGCAGATATTCATACACCCATGTTTATTGCAGCTTTGTTCACATTAGCAAAGAATTGGAAACAACCTAAGTACCCATCAACAATCAAATGGATAGAGAAGCTGTGGTATATTCACACAATGGAATACTATGCTGCATTGAAAAACAAGGAACTCATGAAACATTATTCAAAATAGGTGACCCTGGAGGACATTATGTTAAGTGAAATATTTCAGTCACAAAAGGACAAATACTGCATTAGTGCCACTGTTGTAAAACAGGACTGACATCGGGGTTTGGGGGAGACTGAGAAAGATGGAATAAACGATGTATACTGCATTAAAACAGATGAGGAAGAAAACTGTTTAAAAGGGATATGTGGTTAGGTATTATTGTGATGACCGGAGTCCAGAACAAAGGTTGCATAGTGGGGTGGCCCTGGGATGAGGGATTGTAAAACAATGAAAGACTTTTCCTTTTTACTTTTCAAAGAGAACAGTGAACTGGGGGCTGGGGAGTGGTGGGCAGGGAGAAAAGTGCAACAATGAATGAATGGAAATCCAAACTCTCTGTAAACTTTCATTAAATAAATAATAAAAAAATTAAAAAAATAAGAAGCAGATGAATTTGTATTTTACCTTGGTAACTTTATATTCACTGATAATAGTAGCCCTGTAAGGTTTATCCTTAAATCCTAAGCACTGAACACACTGCGAATAGAAAAATCAATATTTCTTGAAGAAGGGAAGAACAAAGAAGGGGAAGAGAAGGGAATAAGAGTAATTTAAGAGTCACTCTAGTAATATTTCAATGGTTAATGCAAAGAAGAGAGAGACTTTACACCAGCTTTAGGGACTATATACTACATAGGTAGCAATGGTTGTTTATAGGTAAATAATTATGTTACCAAACCAAAGGCGTTCAAGTCCACCAAATGCTCTCTGAGAGAAAGATGAGCTTGGCCCATAAATGATTTACTGCTTCATAAAAACTCACTGGTGTGACACCTATGGGTCAGATCCAGTTGGACAATACTTAACAACAACATAGACATAAGATAAAATACGGAGAGTTTTATGAGGATATGAAAGTTCAACTCATCCAGGTAGCCATCCACCCTTAACTGCAAAAATTTGAAAATCGATACTTTATTATCTAAAGTCAATAAGGAATGACTGCACATTCATGTTCATATTTACATATTTTATGACTCTGTACTAAATTCTGAATACTGATATCCAGGATCCTGTACCTTCCTCTTTCCTCATCATTTGGATCTCCTGTTTTTCTAAAAGAATTCGACACTCTTAAGCAAATAATTAATTTTATAAATGATCAGATAATTTTCTTTTTTTTTCTATAATTATATTTTATTAATTTTTATAAACATTTACAGAGAT
>NW_006399948.1:4496898-4498949 GCF_000299155.1 Elephantulus edwardii
TTTTTGGTGTTGTTGCTAGTTACTTTAGACCATGGAGCTTTCTGTGGTATATCTGTAAGAAGGACATCTCTGAGTTTCTCCTGCAGTGCTGGTCTAGATAATTTTCTACAATAATTAATATAAAGGACTCATTTCTAAAATGAAGCATTTCATTAGCATTTTGGGAGTTTTACTGTCATAGTCCATAGGGAGTTGGTGTTAATTTTCCCAGATTAGAATGTCTTTAAGGTTTGTTTTGTTCCTTGATTAAAATAAAACAAAAAAATTACTTATTTACTCAAGTATTTTTCTAAAAAAATTTCGACAAATTTTCTTGTTTCTCATGCACACAGGCAAAACATTCAGTTTTTTGTTTAATTTTCTCTGATTATAAACTACATTGATATTTAGAGACCTTCATCAGAAACAAATATGTCTTGGAATTGGTACAATCTTAATGTTCCTTGTAGACCAGAGAAATGAGATTTCAAGTGTGACAGAGATGATGAGGGTGGCACAGATAGGACAAGATTCAGCTCTGTTGTTCATAGTGTCGCTATTAGTCTTACTCAACTAAAGAACACCTAAGAACAGCATCAATCTGCTATTCGAAATACAAAAATTATTCTCTGACATTCAGGAACAATTTGAATTCTTTCCATGGCATTTAATTAGGGTAAAAAAAAGAATAATAAGTAAAGAAGTAGTTAGGTAGAGAGATAAGTAGGGTATTGATCAGTAGTGAGGCTGCCATGCTTAGTATTAGTTTAGTTGATCAATTCAAGCACGAGATGTTCTTGAATGTGCAGAGTATAGGCTTTCAAGGACATGACTTTTCAGAAATACTTTACCTGACCTTTACCCTGATTGTTACCAACCATTCTACTAGTAGTCAAGGTTATAATTGTTTGTATAATCCAGATGTCCTAGATACTTAACAAAGTTTCTAAAATTTAATTATAATTACTGAAATTTAACCTTTGATTTTATTGATAATGAACATGATGAAGTAGATTCTCTTCTTACTTTTCAAAGTTTCTAATTCAAGGTGGTTTTTATTTTAATATTTTCTATTTTATATAATTGTAAAAACGTCTCAAAATTTCCATACCTTTGTTCTATTTCTTTTGTTTTAATTTTGTACTGATTTATTAACAAAGTTTGAATACATTGTTTTTCAAAAATGATTCTTCCAATTTCATTCGCCTTCCCTCCCATCAAATTATGTAACCCTATGATTAACACCCCACCTCCATGCACATCCTCACCCTTCTTCTTCCATCCTTCTTCCCCCCTTGGATCCTCATACTTACTATACAATAATAGTTTTATACAGTATTTGTCCTTGTATGACTGAGTTAGTTCACTCAGCACAATGCTCTCCAGTCCCTCCAAAGTTAGGTAGTAATTTACAGAATGATTACTCCTCCGTGCTATGTAGTATTTCATTGTTTGAATGTACCACAACTTCTTATTCCATTAGTTTCTGGTTGGAAATCTGGGCTGTTCCCATGTTCTTGTGATGGTGAATAATGCTACTATGAACATTGGTGTACAAGTTTCCGCTTGTGTCTCAGTTCTCATTTTCTTGGGTTATATTCCAAGAAATGGAATAGCTGGTCAGTATGGAATTCCTACGTACAGCTTTTTGAGGAAGTGACAAACTGCCTTACAGTGTGGTTGTACCCTTTTATCTCTGCACATCCTCTCCAATATTTATTACTTGCTATCCTGTTAAACTTTGTCACTGCTACTGGAGTGAGATGGTACCTTATTATGGTTTTGATTTGCATCTCTCTTATTCCCAGTGATTTGGAGCATTTCTCCATGTGTCTGTTGGCTATTTGAATATTTTCCTTTGTGTAAATTCTTTTTATGTCTTTTACCCATTTTGGGTTTCTTTTCCTATAATTATATTTTATTAATTTTCATAAACATTTACAGAGATTTTGGGTTTCCATTCATTCACCGCTGCACCATTCTCTCTACCCTCCTCCCAGTTTGTTCTTGTCCAAATGCCACAGTGCTTGTCAAAGCCAGTTCTGATTAATCTTCTTTGTCAGTGTGTCCTT
>NW_006399948.1:4499924-4536232 GCF_000299155.1 Elephantulus edwardii
TCTCTTAGGGCTAGGGATTTTGAGCATTTCTTCATGTGCTTGTTAGCCATCTGAATATCGTCTTCGGTGAAGTGCCATTTTGTAATTGGGTTATCAGTCTCTTTCTTGTGGAGGCCCAGGAGTATTTCATAAAATTTCGTTACAAGACTCTTGGCTGAGCTAGTATTTCCAAATGTTTGTTTACAATCAGTAGGTTTTCTTTTCACCCTGTGGGAAAAAGTTTTTGATGTGCATAGGGATATAATCTTCAGAAGACCCCATTCATTAATTTTATTCTCCTCAGATTGCGCATTTCTGGCTGTAGTTGGCAGTCTATTTATACCATAGACTAGACTTTGTAAGCTTGATCCTAGTTTGTCTCTTATGAACTTCATGGTTTTGGCCTTTACTCTTAAGTCTCTGATCCACCTTCAGGTGGTTTTTGTGTATGGTATGAGATGTGTACCCTGTTTCAGTTTTCTGCAGGTAGAAATCCAGTTTTGCCAGTAACATTTGTTGAAGAAGTTGTGATATCCCCATTTGGTAGATTTTATTTCTTAACTTAATATGATTTAACCATAAATAGCTGGGTCTATTTCTGGGTTTTCAATTCTGTCCCACTAGTAAGTGCCTGTCATTGTACCAATACCAAGCTGTTTTGGTTACTACCACTGTATAGTAGGTTTTGAAGTCAGGGAGTGCTATGCTCCCACTCATTTTTTTTTCTTAGAACTGTTTTGCTTATTTATGGCCTCTTACCTTTCCAAATAAACTTGACAATTTTCTTTCAATAGCCTTTAAAAATGAATTTGATATCTGTATTGGAATTGCATTGACTATGTAGATTATTTTTGGTAGGATTGTCATTTTCACAATATTGAGTCTTCTTATCCATGATCAGGGCACATTTTTGCATTTCTTTAGGTTTTTATTATGTCTTGCAGAAATGCTTTGTAGTTTTCTTTGTCTGGACCCTGTTCTCAAGGAAAATAGTTTTTATTTTTCTCCATTGAGAATGATATCAGCTCTTGGTTTTGCATATATACTTTACACTATGTTGAGGAAATTCCCTTCTGTTCCAATTTCGCTTGTATGTCTTAATCAGAAAGGGTGTTAAATTTTGTCAAATGCCTTTTCTGCATCAATTGCTAAGTTCATATGATTCTTATATTTACTTTGTTAATATTGTGAATCACATTGATTGTTTTTCATATGTTGAACCAACCTTGCATACCTATTATGAATACCACTTTGTTGCGGGGAGTTCTTTTTTTATGTTCTTTTGGATTCTATTCACTAGGGTTTTGTTAAAGAGTATTGCGTCTGCATTCATGATATATATTGGTTTCTAGTTTCCTTTCTTCGTAATATATTTACCTATTTGGGTATTAGGGTTTTGCTTACTTCATAGACTGACTCAGAGAGTGTAACTTCTTTTAAGTTTTTTTAAAATATTTGGAGTAGAATTTGTGATAGATACTCTCTGTATGTTTGGTAGAATTCAGCTTTGAACCCATCTGGTCCAGGACTTTTCTGACGGGCAGTGTTTAATGTCTTCTTTTGTGATGGGTCCTGATAATTTCTTTTTTTCTAGAGGCTGTAGGATTAGACTGTTGTTCTTTTTGTAGTTGATGCAGGTGTTGATTTAGATAATTGAATTTTCTTTTTTCTTTCTTTTTTTGTGTGTGCTTATTGTTTTGAACTGCCCTTTGAAGACTGCATTATCTGTGTCCGAGTGGTTTTGGTATTTTATATTTTGATTTATTTCAAGGAAATTTTTAATTTTATTCTGTATTGTTTTATAACTGAGGAGGACCTGAAATGCTTGCTGCAGAGGGTCAAGGACTGCAGCCTTCTGTATGGATTGAAGCTTGAATGTCAAGAAGACAAAGATTCTCACCACTGGACCAATTGGCAGCATCAGGATGGATGGTGAAGAGATTGAGATTGTTAACGACTTTAGTCTGCTTGGCTCCACAGTCAACACTCTTGGCACCAGTAGCCAGGAAATAAAAAAATGTATTGCGATGGGAAAGTCTGCTGTTAGGGTCCTCTCCAGGGTACTGAACAGCAATGGTGTCACTCTGGAGACTAAGATACATCTGATACAGGCTATAGTCTTTGCAATAACTTGTTGTGCCTCAGAGAGTTGGACAATGACTAAGGAGGACAGAAGGAGAATTGATGCTTTTGAGCTGTGGTGCTGGAGAAGAGTATTGAATGTACCCTGGACTGCCAAGAAAACAAACAGATTTATCCTGGAGAGGGTTAAACCAGGCTGCTCCTTGGAAGCAAGGATTCTGAGACTTGGTCTGACATACTTTGGACATGTTGTAAGGAGGGAGAGGTCCTTGGAGAGGGACATAATGCTTGGGAAGGTGGAGGGACGGCACAGAAGGGGAAGACCCTCTATGAGGTGGATTGATTCAGTGACTGAGGTATTCTGGATGGGTGTTTCGGAGGCAGTGAGATTGTCACAGGATAGCGCAGGGTTTAGGACTATTGTAAATAGGGTTGCTATGAATAGCAAGCGACTCAACAGCACATAACAACAACAACAACAACAGCAAGAATTATGTTCTATTAGAGAGTTATTTAGCTTCCCTATGGATGATATTGCAAGCTTTATCCTCCTGTGGTTAATTTCTAGTTTTATGGCATTATGATCTGAGCAGATATTTTGCATTATTTCAATGTTTTTTAATTTGTTGGGGCTTGCTTTGTGTCCTAATATGTGATCAATTCTGGGGAATATACCATGTGCACTTGAGAAGAAAGTGAAGTGAGTTTTTTATTGGGTGCAATTCCCTGAATAGACACACAAGGTCAAGTTGGTTGATTGTACAGTTTAGATCTTCTGCATCTTTGTTCAATTCCTTTTGAGAAGACCTACCCTTTGGTGATAGTGGTGTATTGAAATCTCCTACCACTATTGTGGTACTATTTCTTTTTTCAAGTCTGTTAACCATTAAATGTTGACCAAGATTGTGTCTTCCTGATCTATTATGCCTTTAATCAGTATGTAATGGCTGAACTTATCTTTTATGGTGGTTTTCATTCTGAAATCTATTTTATCAGAGATTAGTATTGCCATTCTTGCTTTTTTGAGATTGCCATTTGCTTAGTATATTTTTTCCAGCCTTTGATTTTGAGTGTGCCTTTTAATTACTTTTTTAGATGTGTCTCTTGTAGGCAACATAACATACTGATGGACTTTTGTTTTTTATCCTTTCTGCTACACTTTCTCTTTTAATTGATGCATTTAGTCCATTTACATTCAGTGTGATTATTATCAGGCCAGGTTTTAATTTTGCTGTGTTTCTTTTTCTGTTATTTCTGGTTACTAAGGTTCATGCACTTTCCTTTGGCATCTCCATGTGAAGGATGTCACAAAATTTCTTGTAGTTTTGGTTTTGTTCTCAAAATTTCCTTGAGTCCCTTCTTTTCTTCAAAGGATCTAATTTCTTTTTCATATTTGATGGAGAGCTGTGCTGCTTTTAGAATACTTGTCTGACAATTGTTTTCTTTCAACTTTCAGTGTATGCCATCCCATTGTCTCCTAACTTTCATGCTTTCTGCTGAGAAAGCAGAACTTAATCTAATTGTTGTTGCTTTTTCTTTGAAGGTGATTCTTTGTTTTCCTCAAGCTGCTTTTAGAATTCTGTCCTTATCTTTTAACTTGGAGAATTTGACTATAAAATTTCTTTATTTTTTTTCTTTTTTTTTATCTATTCTATTTGGTGTTCTCTGTGCTTAATGAATGTGGATTTCCCCATTCTTCAAAATACCTGGGCTGTTTTCTTCTGTTTTTTTCTTTCACTATTTTCTCATTGATTTCCCTATCATTCCCCTGTTCTCAAATACCAATCATATGTATGTTATTCCTTTTGATGCCATCTCACATGATTCTAACCTTTTCTTCATTTTTTTATTTCTCATCTCTGATTTTTCTTCTAGTATGTTTCTGTGAGGCTTTTGTCTTCTAAGTCATTGACTCCCTGTTCCATCTCTTCAGTTATGTTTTTGGTTTTTTTTTGTTTGTTTGTTTTTTTGCTATCAGTGTGTTAGGCACTTCTGCCATTTTTCCTTAATATTCTGGATTGCACTTTCATAATTTTCTGTTATTTCTAGTACTTTGTTCACTATACCCTCTCTGTCTAATGATGATATTTTTAAGTTCTTGTACCTCTTTATCTATTCTATCAATTATTTCTTCCAGCTTTTGCATTTTCTTCTATAGCTGTTCCAGTTGCTCTTCATCAGTATATTTTTTTCTGGACTGTTCTCTCTGAGATATTTTCTTTCTTAATTGCATGTTCCATAATTTGCATCTTCTTCTCAGCTGTTCAAATAAATCCACATCAACATATTTCTTCTGGTTCTTTCTCTGGGCTATTCATTTGGGTCTTTTTATTTTTAGGAAAAGGGTTTCTGGTGTTTTTTTTAAATTATTTTTTTTCATAATAACTGAGGCTGACTGATGCTTTCTTAACATTATGTGAGTCTTTTCTTAATAGATGTTAGGTCATTGTAACTATACAGTGACCAAGAGTACAACAATAGTTTTGTGAAGGATTTGTATCTTTTTTTCTTGCTTCCTGACCTGAGGCCCACAAGGTTGAGGACAAATGGCTGTGAGCCTCCCAAAGTACCTGAATGGGAAATGAGCAAATCTTGTTTTTCCCTTCCAAAACTGGCTCTTCTGCCTCACGGTCTCATGTGGTCTAGCAAGACAGTAGTGATTTCCCCAAAGTACCTAGCTAATCGACTGGATCAGTTCCAGGGCTGCTGACAATGTGCAGCTGCTGACAAAGGGTGGTAGCTGCTGAAGACATGTGGCAGCTGCTGATGACTTGTTCTATTTCTTTCTTATAGAATAATTGTAATTTAAAAACAACTAGAAAAATCTAATCCAAAAAAAGTTGGGCAATATCCTCTAGCAAAATTTACAGCCTCAGAAACTCAATAGAGGCTCATCTATAAGTTAGTTTCATCTAAACAGCCATATGTATGTGTGTGTTTGTGTGTGTGTGTGTGCAACAAAGAGAGAAATAAATGCTTTGCACACCTTTCTTTGTGCTTAAAAAATCTTCTTAATTAGCAGCATGTCTTTATTTTATTTTCTGCAGAGAATGTAATATCAATTTAGTGACCAGCTAGAAAAAGTTCACAATAGTAATATACCTATTATAAGATCATCTCAACATTCAGAAAACAAAACCCCTTAACACTGGTTCAATAGGCAGCATCATAGTGTTATTGTTATTAAGTGCCATCAAGTCAAGTAATGACTCACAGCAACCCTATGAGGCACAGATCTTAACCCCTTCCTATCCTGTCCCATATTCACTCTCCCTGAAACATTAGACCTCATGGCAGTAGTCACCATGTCAATACACCTGGTTTAGGGTCTTTCTCTCCTTCATCAATCCTCCAAGTATCCTTCAAGTCCCTCCCCAAGGACTAATAGCCTTACCTAGCAACATGCTCTCAGTATGTGAAGTTTAACCTCATTTTCCTGGCCTCCAAAGAGCACTCTGGTCTCTCCAAGACACATTTGCTTGTTTTGGAAGTTCATGTGATGTTCAGTATTCTTTCACAGCCCAAAGTATCAATTCTTCTTCTGTCATCCCTGTTCATTTTCTTGCTCTCATATGCATCATGATAGTGAAATAAAAATTAAAATTTTCAACTATTTAACTTTACTTAAATCCACAATCAACACACATGGTAGCAGAAGTCAATAAATTAAAAGAAAAATACATTCCATCGATTAAATCTGCTATCAAACACCTCTCCAAAGTGATAAAAAGCAAAAATATCAGTTTAAAAACTAAGGTACATCTGAAAAAAACTATAATATTTTCACTTGTTTCCCATGCATAAAAGTTGAACTATGACTAAAAATGATTGACAAAGAATTTATGACATTGAATTGTAGTGTTGAAGAAGAGTACTGGATATCTCATACACTGCTGAAGGAATAAGCAAATCTATCTTGATGGAACAACGACTAGGGTGCTTTTTAGCGGCAAAGATGGGAAAACTTCCTCTTATTTATTTTGGGCATGTTATCAGAAGAGGGCAGTTCTTGGAAAAAGACATCATGTTGGGAAACAGACTTAGATAAAGAAGAAAATACCTCAAAAAAGACGTATTAACACAGTGACTGTAACAAGGAGACATGACAAAGATTGTGAAGATGACGCAGGTTATAAAATGGTACTGATCTGTTGTTTATAAGGTTGTTATTAGTCATAGTGAATGCAACGACACATAAAAACAATTAAAGTTATAAATAAATTTCAAGATATTATCTACTTCCACTTTTTAAGAACTTTAAGCAATTTTGCCTATTCTGAAACAAGTCAACATTAAAATGGTACAATTATTATAGCAATAGTAATAACATACATTCTATAATTTGTTGTTGATGCTGTTAAGTGATGTCAAGTCATAGATGGCTTATTGCAACCCTCTGACCAGAACATCTGAATACTTGTACAAATTTCATCATTTCTCCAAGTTAATAAAGTTTCTGGAGGCAAGCTATTTCTGAAGTGGATATCATTCCTGTTTCCAAGCTTGTTTTAAATGGGGAGTTCCACCAAACACTGCTCATCATGGGTAACCTTTATCGCATTTGACACATCAGTATCACAGTGTTTAGCATCACAGCAACCATGAGTTACCTCTGTATAGCAAATGGACAGACCAGGACTCTACCACTTAGAAAAATGTTTGACAAAAACACTTAAAACCAGGTGTGAGGGCCACAGATTAAAATCACCCACCTTTGGCTTGGTATCATAATTTTCTATCCAATAGTCCAACAGAGCTCTCTCGTTGTTGTTGTTGTTGTTGTTAGATGTCATCGAGTTGTTTATGGCTCATAGTGACCTTATGAACGTGAATACTTGTATAACTTTAGCAAAGTAATTATTTTTACCTGTTGGTGTTATTATGTGCCATTGAGTTGTTTGAGACTCCTAGCGACCCTATGTACAAGATCTCTAAATGCTGTTCTATCCTGTGCGAACCTAGCCACTCAAATGCACTTATTCCCTCCGCTCCAGTCACAGAATTGATCCATCCCATCAAAGGTCTTCCTCTCCTGCACCGCCCCTCCACTCTGCTAAACATGATAACCCTCTCCAAGGACCAGTCCCACCTTGCAACATGTCCAAAGTATGTCAGATGAAGCTTCAGCATCCTTGACTCCAAGGAGCATTCTGGCTTCATCTTCTCCAGGGTAAACCTGTTTGTTCTCCCAGCAATCCATTATATATTCAGTACTCTTCCCCAGCACCACAGCTCAAAGACATCAATTCTCTTTCTATCAACTCTATTCACTGTCCAACTCTTTGCACGTAATTGCAAAGACTGTAGCCGGGATCAGGCGCATCTTCATCTCCAACCTGACGTCGTTACTCTTGAGAGGTCCCTCACAGCCAACTTTCCCAATACAATTTGTCTCTTGATTTCCTGGCAGCTGTTACCAAGAGTGTTGATTGAGGAGCCAAGCAACCTAAAACTGTTAACTATCTCAATCTCTTCATTATCCATACTGATGCTGCCAATTGGCCCAGTGGTGAGAATCTTTGTTTTCTTGATGTTGAGCTTCAATCCATATACGAGGCTGCAGTCCTTGACCTCCTACAGCAAGCGCTGTGAATGTTTTCATGCTGCTATAATTATAAACAAAATCTAGTGGTGTTGTCTGATGAAGAGAGACTTGGCAGAAAAAATATAGCAATCTACCTCTGAAAATCAACCCATAAACATACTGTGTATTGCAATAGTTCAAGGGAGCTCTTGTGGCCTAGTGGCATAAAGCTGCACTTCAATCCCAATGGCATGAGATTCAAGCTTCTCCATGGTTGTTGTTTTTAAGTGCCATCTAGTCGCAGGTGACTCATAGTGACCCTATGAATGAGAGTTCTCAATACTTGGGTGTTTTCTTCCTCTCTCTAGGTTCATAGATTTTTCCAGAGGCAAGCTATTATGGAAGTGGATGCCACTCCTGCTTCCAAGCTTTTTTAATCAGAGAGCTCCACCCCACTCTGTCCACATTGGTAACCAACCATTAACACATTTGACAAATCAGTGTCCCAGTGTAGAAAGATGGTAGAAAGATGAAAAATCTTCTCCCATGCAATTAACTGCCTCTGAAAATCCAGGAAAGGGTCAGCTATAGGTCGGTGCTGACTTGATGGTTACACAACAAAAAAAACACAGTTGTTCAATCTTCAATCAATCAATGGGATATTTTTGGACCAGGCAGCATTTTGTTCCAATGTTCATGGGCTTCCATATGTTCAAGAATGACTTGACTGTAAATAAGAAATTCCCATCTTTATTGTGACAGTAGCTTACAAACACCATAATATACAGTAGATATTTATCAATGACTTACATTAAACTTAGTAGCAATGTAGATATTAATTTAATCCTGAGAATCCTAGTCTGACTGATAAGAATGAACTAGTAGTCTTGAAATACTACAAAAACCATATTATCAACCCAAATATAAAGCAAGTCTATATAAATATCAAGAAAGCAATAACAGTGTCCCTTTATGTGTTTTAAATATGAAAACAGTGTTTAGTTCCTCTCTTGTCCGTTACTCAGATGTTAAGTAGGTGATAAAAATAGAAATTAAAATAAACACATAAAGGTCTGTTGAAACCCAGAACTTTTCTATCAACAAATTAATATTAAACAAATTAATATTAAACAAATTAATATTAAATCCTGTCAGAAAAGGATGAGGTCCAATCTTCTAGTGTATCCTCTTTTATTCATAATTTTCAATTATGTGTAAGTCTTTTTATGTCATAGGTTAGAGATCCTAATTTTGCCCTGTTTTTCCTTTGATAATCTTTATAATTTTAGGATTGATACCTAGGTCCTTGATCTATCTTGGCTTAGTTTTATTATATGGTATAAGGTATAGATATTTCTTAACTTAACATGAAATTATTTTCAGCTTTACGAGAAGCACCTGTTAAAAAGACTGTCTTTTCCCCACTTAATATATGAATTCCTTTTCCAGAGATCAGCTGTCTTTAGATGGATTGGTTTACCTCAATGTTCTCTAGTCTATTCCATTTGTCTATGAAACAATCACTGTACCAATATAAAAATACTCTTGCTACTGTGGCTGTGTAGTAGCTTTTAAAACCAGGATGTTTAATGCCACCTATATTGTTTTCTTATTCAGCAGTAGTTAGTTTATCTGAGATTCCTTCCATATAAACTTTAACTTTTCCACCTCTTTGAAGAATGATAGAATATAAACTGGTATTGTCTTATATATGTAGATAGCTTTTGGTATCATTGAGATATTCCCAATTTTAAGTCTTCCAGTCTATAAGTATAGTATATTCCTTCATATAGATTTCTTTGAGTTTATTTTATTAATTTTTTTTTGCTTCATATAGGTCTTTTGTATTACTGATTAGATCTATTCCTAAATATTTCTTTTTGGAAAATAGTTATTATAAATAATATTGTTTTCCTATTTTCTTTCAAAGTTCTCTTTGTTACTATAAAGGAATCTGACTTATTTTTGTGTGTTGATCTTGTTCCTGCCACACTGCAGAACTGGTAAATTAGATTTAGTAATTTTCTTGCTGCACCTTTGGGATTTTCTATCGACAAAAACATAGCACCTAAAAGTAGAGACTGTTTTGCCTCCTCTTCAATAATTTAGATGTGTATTTTATTTCCTTTTTGTTAGATATAAAAAAAGAGTGCAAGGGCGTGAGGGAGAAAAATAAAGAAAGGAATTGGTCCCAGGAAATGAACAGGCCTTCATTGCAGGGTCTGAGAGGGACACCAAGTGACCCAGCTGCATGGCATGCAGACGGGATCCAAATGACACGTGGGAAGTCTGGGGAATTTCCTTTTTATAGAGGTCCTGGGGAGGACTAAGATGGTACTTCTTGGTGTGTTAATTTAGTTAGGGTTTAGCTCCTTGTCTTGTTTTGTTTGTTTTCTCAATCTCAGACTCTTATCAGGATCCATTGTCTGATCTGGTATTTGATGTGACCAGCTCAGGTGTTGTAAGTTTCTCAGGAAGTGATCAAGTTTAAGGGTGGTGGGGCAACTGCCATATTCTTCCCTCACTTTTTTTTTATTAATTTCAATAAACATTTACAAAGATTTTGGATTTCCATTTATTCATTGTTGCACATTTCTCCCCGCTCACCACACTCCCAACCTCAGTTCGCTCTTCTCCTTGAAAAGCAAAAGAAAAACTCCTTCATTGGTATACAATCCCCCCGCATCCCCCCACCCCCATCCTGAATATACTCCACTCTGCAACCCTCATTCCGAACTCTTATGATAATCATAATGCCCTGAATATATTACTTTTAAACTGTTCTCTCCTTCATCAGCTTCAATGCAGCATGCATAATTTATCCAATTTTTCTCAGTCTTACCCCAACCCTGATGTCAGCCTCATTGTACAACAGTGGCACCATACAGTATTTGTCCTTTTGTGACTGAGATATTTCACTCAGCATAAAGTCCTCCAGGGTCACCCATTTTGAATAATATTGCGTGAGTTTCTGGTTTTTCAATGCAGTGTAGTATTCCATTGTGTGAATATACCGCAGCTTCTCTATCCATTCGTTTGTTGATGGGCACTTAGTTTGTTTCCAACTCCTTGCTATTGTGAACAAGGCTGCGATAAACATGCGTGTGCATATATCTGCTTGGATGTCGTTTATGGTCTGTTTAGGAGATATTCCGAGTAGTGGAATTGCTGGGTCAAATGGTATTTCTATTTGCATCTTTTTAAGAAAGTGCCACACCACTTTCCACAGTTTTGATTTCTCTTTTTGGATTCTCTTGGCTAGGATTTTATTGACAACTTTTATATCTATCTTGATTAGGAATATTTGTGTACAATTTTTTTTAGTATTGACTACTTTGCCTGATTATGGTACAAAGGTTATGCTGCCTTAGAGAATGAATTCATGGATATTGTATAATTTTCTATACTTTAAAATTGTTAAGTAAAATTAATACCAGATCGTCCATAAAACTAGGCTAGGTTTAGTTTGGGTTAGGAATGTTTTTATAAGCTGTTCAATTTCTTCTTTTGTGCTGAGTATGTTCAAATGTTCTACCTCTGTCTCTGTTAGTTTAGGTTTAAAGTGATTATCTAAAAAAATAAATAAATAAAATAAATCCTTGTGCACATCTAAGGACTTACCCAAAAAAGTAAAAGTGCTGAGAAAAAGAATTTGGTGCTTTCTTTAAAAGCTCTAGAATAGTGCTTATAGAAATACCATTTGGCAATAGAAATAGCAATTGTTCTAGCAAGCCCACTACTAAGTATATATTTTCCAAAGATAGAAAGAATGTAACATTAACAGATGGATACCTATGTTCATTGCAGCAATATTTGTAATAGTAAAGATATGAAAACAACTCAAGTGTCTATCAAAAAAGAATGGATAATGAAACTATGATTAATTAACACAATACGGTACTATGTTGCTGTTGTTAGGTGCCATCAAATTGAAGAAAACTCATAGTGACACTATGATCAACCGATCTAAACCCTGTCCTTTCCTGCACCATCCTTAATAGTCTTCGCCCCAATGTCTCTCCCCTCCCCCAAAAAGCCCATTGCTATCGCCATTGTATTAATCCATCTAGTTGTAGGCGTCTTCTCTTTTGTTGACCCTCTGCTTTTCAAGCATGAAGTCCTTTACCATGGAATAGCCACTCAAACAACGTACTCAAAGTATGTGAGATGAAGCTTCACCATCCTTGCTTCTAAAGAGTATTCTGACTGCACTTTCTCCAAGACATACCTATTTGTTCGTTTGGCAGTCTATGGGTTATTTAGAACTCTTCTCCAATACCAAACTTAAAGGTATCAATTCATCTTCTGCCATCCTTATTCTTTGTCCAACTCTTAGATGCATAAGTGGTAACTGGAAAAACCATGACTTGAATGAGGCTTTCGATACATCTTAAACTTTAAACTGACATCATTGCTCTTCAGGACTTAGAAGAGGTCCCTGAAAACATGCTCACAAGTGCTATCCATTTCCTGATCTCCTTATTGCTGGTATCAAGGGTATTGATTGTGGATCCAAGATAGAGGAAATCACTGACAAATTCAATCTTCTGTTCATCTGCCGTTATGTTGCCTATTGGCCCAGTGATGTTTTATTAATATTGAGATTTATCTATATTGAACTTCTGCATAAAATGCCTCAAGTTCTCATCATTTTCAGCAATCAAGGCTGTGTTGTCTCAATAACGAGTAGGTAAGGAGAAAGGATTTTAAAAGGTATATGTCAGGGCTGTATTCTTTCTCCTTACCTACTCAATATGTATATGAGGAAATTATTCGAGAAGCTGGACTTTATGAAGAAGAATGCGTCATGAAGACTGGAGGAAGACTCATTAATAATCTTCGTTATTGAGACGACACAGCCTTGATTGTGGAAAATGATGAGAACTTGAGGCATTTTATGCAGAAGGGAGAAGGGAGAAAAGAGCAACAATGAATGAATAAAAATCCAAAGTTTCTGTAAATTTTCCTTGAAATTAATAATAAATTTTTAAAAAAGTAAAAGAAAAATTCTTTCATTGTTTTACAATCCCTTCCCCCCTAAGTCTTTTATTTATCTATTATGATATAGTCTATCAGATCAATAGAAAGAATTTTGTTTTCTTGATGTTGGGATGTAGTTCATTTTTATCTTCTGCAGTAAGCACTTCAAGTCATGCTCACTTTAAGGAAGCAATACACTTGCAAATGATTCCCCTCAATTCAGAGAACTGAAAGGTGGCTACTGTGTCCCCAGCAGCAAAATGTTTAGAAAGTTTTGAATTTTGAGAACCAAAAGTTTTTTACAAGTGCTTTTGCCATCTTACCTCAGGTAAAAATCTCTCTCCCTAAAATTCCACTGGTCTTTGCAGACAGTCAGGATATTACAAGCAACAAAGACTCCTGACCCAACTTAGTTCAAGACTCTTGGGCTTGTGGCTCTCAGGCCAAGTAAACAACACTAGCATTCCTGGTATAGAGGAGACATTGCTCTCACCAGGGAAATTACTGTGGCAAAAGTGTGGTGTAAATGAAAGAGCAGAGACACTAAATTACGACTGTAAAGAAAGTACTAGAACTGAATCTCAGAGACAAAGAGCTTTCTCCAGAACTGCCTCAGAAAGAAATCCATTCCAAAAGCGTGTACCTGGAATTCAGACTTAGAGCCTCGTCTACTCATGAGAGACTGATATCAAAATGGGAGGCCAGTAGCAGTGTGAGGCATGAGACATTACCAAGGGTTGGCAGGGACAAAGAAAGTGCTGGTAGGCAAACTGGGTGGAGATTAAGGGGCAAAGTGAATGCTGGTGCAGCAGAAAAGCGATGGGACCAAGACACATGCACAAAATGAGGAGAGGGGAACAGCACTGAATCTACTGATTACTTCTATAATGGGCAGTGTCCTGCTTCTTTCAGGAATGCATCTGAAAAACATTAGGTAAAGTGAAGTAGTTAAGACTACTGCTATAAAAATGCAAGAAAAGATACAATTGTCAAGTAGGTACCTGGGATGTGAAAGGAAGGAAAGGAAAGTAAAAAGTAATAAAGAAATAATAGGTACATTTTAAAACCAGTAGTAAGAAAGGCACAAAAAATAAGAGAATGGTTAGTACAGAATCACTATAAAAAGTGAAGACACAGAAGTATAGGAGCACTAATGGAAGTCAGAATTACAGAGAGGAAGTAGGAATAGTATGATTATGTTGGGGACTGAAATTAATATTATAGAACAAAATCTAAGTTGTTTGTATGATATCCTTAATTTAATTAATGTTTGTTTTAGGTAAAAATAACTAAAGGAAGAAACCAAGAAATCAAAGAGTTAAATAGCAAATTTCAAAAGGCAGCCCATGATGACAAAACAAGATACTCTAACGAAATGTGCAGAGAGCTGGAGTCAGAAAATCAAAAGTGATGAACTCGCTCAGCGTTTCTTAAGCTGAAGGAGCTGAAAAACAAATTCAAGCCACAGGTGTCAATACTTAAGAATACTTTGGGTAGAATGTCAAATGATCCAAGAAGTATCAAGAGAAGATGGAAGGAATACACAGAGTCACTCTATCAGAAGGAATTGGCTGACAAAGAAGAATTTCATGAAATGACATATGAGCAAGAGCCTATGATGATAAAGGAGGAAGTTCAAGTTGCTATGAAGGAATTGGCAAAAAACAAGGCTCCAGGAGGTGACGGTATACCAATTGACATATTTCAACAAACAGACACTGCCCTGGATGTGCTCACTAAGTTGTGTAAAGAAATCTGGAGGACAGCCAGCTGGCCCACTGACTGGAAAAGATAGATATTTGTTCCCATTCCAAAGAAAGGTGACCCAACAAAGTGTGGAGATTATTGAACAATATCATTAATATCACATGCAAACAACATTCTGCTGAAAATTATAAAAAAATAAAACAAACAACAACCAAAAAACCATGTTTGGAACAATATGTCAACAGAGAACTTCCAGATGTACAGGCTGGATTTAGAAGAGGTCATGGAACTGGGGATATTATAGCTAATGTTAGATGGATCTTGGCAGAAAGCAGAGAATACCAGAAGAATGTCTATCTGTGCTTCATTGACTTTGCAAAGGCTTTTGACTGTGTGGATCACAAGCAGCTGTGATTGACTCTGAGGAGAATGGGAATCTCAGAACATTTGATTGTGCTAATGCGAAACCTATACTTGGACCGACCACGAAGCAGTCATAATAACAGAGCAGGGAGACACTACATGGTTCAAAATCAAGAAGGGGGTCCACCAGGAATATATTCTGTCTCCATACCTTTTCAATCTATATGCAGAATAGATCATCTAAGATGCTGGGCTGTACAAAGAGGAATGTGGCATCAGGATTGGTGGAAGAGTCATCAACAACCTGAGTTATGTAGATGACACAACTTTGGGATTCCTTTTCCAATGAATAGACCACCTAGTAAATTATCTAGAATATGAGAGGTAAAACTTCATCATCTTTGTTTCCAAGATGCACTTGGGTTGCACTTTTTCTGTGACCTATCTATTTGTTCTTTTGGATATTGTGCTTTTCCAACAATTCTTCATACAGATATAGTCAATTTAATTTCTGTGAAGTCCATCAGGTAAGGTTCATGTGTAAAACTGCCTTTTCTAGGGAGCACTGGTGGCCTAGTGGCAGGAAGCTGCACTGCAATCCCAGAGTTTTGCTGTTCATATCCACCAGATGCTCTGCTAAAGAATGAGGGAAAATCTCCTCCTCTATCAATCAGACCTGACTTGATGGTACACACACACACACACACACACACACACACACACACATAAAATTAAAACAAAACAAAACCCCTTCCTTTTCTGTTTTGTTTTGGTTTTGTGTTCTTTTTTTTTAAAGTTATTTGCTATGAATAAATCCTTGAACACACAAAATTCAATTATTCCATCTCCAGCATCTTTTCTGTCACCAAGTCTGCACTTTTGGACTATTATTTCCTCTCATTTTTTTAAATTTTTGCTTTCCAATCACCAGTAACTATTAATGCTTCTTGATAGCATTTTTGGTCTTTTAAGACTGCAAAAGTTAGTAGAAATCTTGACTCTCCTCTTCTTTGACTGTAGTTATTGTTGCATGTATTTGAATAATAATATATTAATAGTAGATGCTGTATTAGTTATTATTATCAATACTATTTTAACTTTTACAAACAATAAATTAGTGATAAGAATATTGTATTCATACTAATATCAAGAGAATAAATAAACATGTTATAACTGCATTTTCTCTATCGTAATTCAAATCTTAATAATTCCACACATTTTTTTCCTGTAATGCCCAATGAAAGAAAGAAATGTGAAAACATTCTCCATATGGTATTGCTACAAAGCAGCTTCTAGGAAGAAATTTGTTCAGTAATAGCACAGATGTTCCAATCTCCGGTTCCATGAGATGCCAAGATATGTCTGCTGGGAACAAAACCAGGGGGTAATTTGTGTAAATCATAGTATGTTAAGTGCATTATGTATTAAGTGTTTGTCTATTAGTACTAGAAAAATAACATCTTTTAAACTCCTGCATCCTGTTGTCACCCCAGAGCAAGAGAGCTGGATTACCCTAATAAAAGACTAATGAGCAACTTACATTCTGTGCCACACTTCAACAAGAGTTTTTGCTAGATAAATGTTATCTGGCATTTAGTTTTCCCAGAGAAGCAGGGAATTTGACTGATTTTTTTCCCCTTTGAGAGATTGTATAACACATACAGATATTGCCATTTAATGCAGTTCTGTTTTTCCTGGTATGCTTGCCACACAGACCACATTTATGTCATTACATTTGGCTATCAATTTTAAATTAAATAGTAAAACACAAAAATAATTATACAATCAAATAAAATTCATTCATGAATTACCATATCAGAAATTCCTAATCAGAACATGTACCATGCGCAGCATTTGGATGCTAGACATACTTGTTCTTTAGCATAACCTAATATGTTGTTTTCTTTCCATCTGGGCTATTTATCTTGTAAATACTCTGATGCCTGCCCAGTTGCTGAACTTGCGTAACTAATTTCCACAAAATTATCTCTGGTAGTTTGAGAATATTACTTATATATGTCCAACATGCTCATTCACCTCATCAAATTCTACTAAGTACATAAAAATATATTTGTTGGTATATATAGAATGTCTTAGATACTTCTGCATAGGTAGCCTACATGGCTGAAATCTACCCATTTGTTGATTTATTTATTTTTTTTTTGTTTTCATGTTTTATTATTACACAAATAGAATCTGTCAGTCATTACTAAAGTGAGTTGATTAAGGAAATTGAACCCTATCTCCTGATATCTTAATTAGAAAAGATAAAAGATTCCTTATTGGAAATGTTTCTATTGTGTTGTTTGAGGTTTTGGTTTGGTTTGGTTGGTTTGGTTTCCTTTCTGTATAAAAATAGTTGTGACTTGATGCAACAGTATGTTTGTAATCACTTGATTTGTTTAACAAAATTTTCATTAATAAAATATTTTATAATCACAATGTTCCAAAATACAGTAATTTTCTAGGAAAAAATAAGAAACAATATCTCTCTAAAACACCTCAAAATGCAGTTTTGAGTGAAACTTCATAAGTAGCAAATAACTAGAAATTACTATATTCTAATCCATACTGGTTTAAAATGTAGTATCTGTTTCTCCTTTCTAGAATCAGCATTAACCAATTTATTTTGCTGACATTTATATTTTTGTCAGTTATTTATTTCTTAAATGGATAATAAAGTATTGTTCTTTTTTAATATAATGAAATCTTAATTGTTTTACTTGCTAATTTTATTTTTTTTGCTAAATTTTTAAGTGTGCAATTGCTGCATTCCTTAAATGTGAATTTTGAAGTGAAAATTTTGTCTTAACACAAATCCAGGATTTTAACAAAAAGTTAAAGGTTATGAAAACAAAACAAAACAATAATAAAAACTGATGTAACAAAAATCCTTCTTATGGAAAAGAGAAAGAGAAATAGTAATGAAAATAACAATATTTTGAATGAAGAAGATGGTGCCATTGAGTTGAATAAGGCTCAAAGTTACCTTACAAAAAAATGTGGATCTAAATCTTTCTCTATCCTGTGTTAATACTCATGGCCTCTGCTATACATGAGTCCATTTTTACAATCACTATGTCAATCCACATTGTTGAGGATCTTCCTCTCTTTTGCTGACACTCCATTTCTCCAAGCTTGATGAAATTTTCCAAGGACTAGTTCCTCCTAACAACACATAAAATTTTTGTAAGGCAAAATTTCATAATCCTGGCTACTATGGAGCACCTTTAATGCACTTTCTCCAAGATAGAGTTGTTTGTTATCTTGAAAGTCCATTTGTTCCCATTCCAAGGAAAGGTGACCCAACAGAGTGTAGAAACTATCAAGCAATGTTATTGATATTACATGAAAGCAAGATTCTCCTGAAGATTATCCAAAAACTACTGGAATAGCACATCAACAGAGAACTGCCAGAAGTGCAGGCTGGCTTTAGAAGGGCTCATCGTGGTACTAGGTATATTGTAGCTAATGTTAGATGGATCTTGGCTGAAAGCAGGGAACACCAGAGGAATGTCTATGTCTCATTAATTATGGAAAAGTGTTTGACTGTGTGGATCATAACACACTGTGGCCGACTCTGAAAAGAATGGGAATCCCAGAACACTTAATCATGCTAATGTGAAACCTATACTTGGACCAGGAGGTAGTCATAAGAATAGAACAAGGAAACACTGCATGGTTCAAAACTGGGAAGGGTGTATTCCAGGAATGTGTTCTAGCTCCATAACTTTTCAACTTATATGCAGAACAGATTATCCAGGAGGCTGGACTCTATGAGAAGTGTGGCATCAAGATTGGAGGAAGACTTATCAAGAATCTGCATTATGCAGGTGACACAGCCCTGCTTATTGAACTGAAGAGGACCTGAATCACTTGCTATAGAAGGTTAAGGACTGTACCTTCCAATGTGGATTGAGGCTCAATATCAAGAAGACAAAGATTCTCACCACTGGGCCAATTGGCAGCACCAAGATGGATGGTGAAGAAACTGAGATTGTTAACAGCTTTAGTTTGTTTGGCTCCACAATCAACGCTCCTGGCTCCAGCAGCCAGTACATTAAAAGATGTATTGTGATGGGAAAGTCTGTTGTTAGGGACCTCTCCAAAGTATTAAAGAACAATGGTGTCACTCTGGAGACTAAGGTATGCCTGATGCAGGCCATGGTCTTTGCAATCACTTGCTATGTATGACTTGGATATTGACTAGGGAGGATAGAAGGAGAATTGATATCTTTGAGCTGTGGTGTTGGAGAAGAATATTTAATATACCATGGACTGTTAAGAAAATGAAAAGGTTCACCCTGTAGAGAGTTAAACCAGGATGCTCCTTGGAGGCAAAGATTCTGAAGTTTCGTCTAACATACTTTGGACGTGTTGCAAGGAAAAACCAGTCCTTGGAGAAGGACATCATTCTTGGGAGGGTGGAGGGAGTGCACAGGAGAGGAAGATCCTCTATGAGGTAGACTCACTCAGTGATTCGGCTAATGTGGGTAGGTGTGTCAGAGACAGTGAGATTGGCACAAGTTAGAGCAGAGTTTGGGACTGCTGTACATAGCGTTGCTATGAGTCACAGACATCTCGACAGCAGATAAAAACAACAGCAACATTGGATATTCAGTTCTCCAGCACCACAAGACAAAAGCTTCAGTTCTATCATACTTATTCAATATCCAACTTTCAGATGCATAGGAAGCTACTGAAAATACCACAGTTTGAATCAGGTGCACTTAATCTTTAAACTGACATCATTGTCCTTCAGAACTTGGAGAGAGAAGATTTCCCCAAAACAACACATTTTTTTTTAAATTTATGACTACTGATACAAAAGGTATTGATTTATCATTCACCAAGATAAAATCTTTTACATGTCTAATCTTTTCTCCATCTATCATGATGTTTCCTACTGGCCTATTGGTGTGGATTTTTATTTTCTTGATGTTGAAATGTAATGCATATTGAATACTGTGGTCCTTGATCTGTGCAACAAGCATTCAAGTTGTCTTCTCTTTTAGAGAATTGTTACTGGATAATCACATCATAGTGATTACCTAGTGTTTTGCTTTCAACTAATAAGTAATTATTATAATCAGGACTTTCTAAACCACACGATATTTATATTTGAATTATTTTTTTTACTGTTTGCTCCTAATATTATCTTCATGATGAGAAATAGGAGGATAGGGATTCTCTGGTGGCCTAGTGGTAAGAAGCTATGCTGTAATCTCAAAGGCAAGCAGTTCTAATTCAAGCTGCCAGCTGCTCTATGGGAGAAGAATGAGCCATCTCCTTCAGTGCAATTAATTGCTTTTGAAAACACACTTTTAGGTCAGTTATTGCTTGGTTTCAATTCAAAGGTACACAATAACAACAATACTTATCTTAATAAATTCTGTAGTGATGGATTAAGTTTGCAGCCAGCCTGGAGGCTTCTGTGCAGTGGTTCCAATCTAGAAGTTAGTTTCTTGTGTCTTGATAAGGCTCATGTAAGGAAAGTTTTGGTGTGTGTTGGTTTGTGTTATTAGTTTTTATATTAGGATGGATATTCTTTAAGTAGTACAACAGCTGTTTGTCTATTTGCTGTCCTAAATAGTTTGGAGTTGCTGTGATGCTGAACACCATGCCATAGCGGTGTCAAATACCATAATAGTTGCCCATCAATGACAGTGTTTGGAGGAGCTTCCATATTGATTCAGGTATGGAAGCAGTAGTGGCATTCACTTCCTAAACCAGATGCCTCTGTAAATTTTTAAACCTTAAAAACATAAAGAAATGATGTTAAGTATAGAACAGAGTTCAAGTCTTTTATTCATAGGGTCACTATGAGTCATATTTTACTTGATGACACTTAACCACTGCCAAGTGAGACTAGTGTTGTTATATTTTGGAGGAACATTCTTCTATTTCACTCTGTCAATTTGCTGTGCTGAAGTAATCTGGGTTTGCTGTGATGCTAAACCTTGTGCCACTGAAGTGTCAAATGCCATAATGGTTTCTATGTGGACAATGTTTGCTGGAATTCCTGGCTGTAAAACAGGTTTTGGAAGCAGGGGTGGCATCCACTTCCTAAACCATTTGTCTATGGAAACTCTATAAACTTGGAGAAATGATGACAGTTAAAGAAAGGCATTAGGTCTTTTGTTCATAAATCCCTATGAGTTGTGCTCAACTCAATGGCAATCAACAACAACTTTTTATTTACTGTTTTTAAAATTTCAATTAAACCATATTTAGAACTTTATATTTGTTATAAACATTCCTTATTTTGTTTATTTAGCACATATGCTAAATTGTTATTCAAGGTCTGGACATTTTGAAGTTTTGGATGAAAATAAATATTTCCCAGTCATTTAAAATCCAAATACTCCTGGATTATGTAAATGTTGTGCTTAAGTTGTATATTTTAATGTTAACTTTATATTTTTTCATTGACTATTATGTCATATTTAAATATATAAAATGAATTGTGATGAACAGAATCATGATTCATTCATTTTTTCATTGAGTAATGCAATGCTTGGATGAAATATTCACTTAAGTAATAATGAATATCATTCATAGACATGTGAACAAAAGTTTAAATAGTTAAATAAAATAAATAAAAGTTAAAATCATGACATTTTGAAAGAGTTTCAGTAGAATATTACATGTTGTAGTTCTTATGTGCCGTCGAGTCGTTTGCGACTCATAGCGACCCTATGTACAACAGCCCTAAACCCTGCTCTATCCTGTGCCGGTCGCATTGCCTCTGACACACCCATCCCGATTACCCCAGTCACTGAATTAATCCACCTTATAGAAGGTCTTCCCCTCCTGCGCTGTCCCTCCACCCTACCAAGAATGATGCCCCTCTCCAAGGACCTATCCCTCCATACAACATGTCCAAAGTATGTCAGACGAAGTACCAGAATATTACATAGTGAATATAAAATAATAACTAGAGATTAAACTTATCTTTCAATTTTATGCAAAAAGGTATGTTCAAGGCAGAAAATAATGTGATTAATATAATAGTAAAATGGATGCTTTCTTTGCCCATCCTCATACCTTTAATAATGGAAACTCTTTTGTGATCTTTTGTGAACATTGTACTAGGTGAATAAGTTAGTCTCTTGAGAAATTGCAATGTCTAATATGAAAACAATCAACCCAAACCACAAAGATCCTATTGAATTAAAAATACACTGTTTGAACAACCAAATTAAGTGATCAAAACCAATGACTAGAATTTCAAATATCACACATGATGAAGTAAGATAGAAAAATTCTTCATAGATAAAATTAAGATGGCACAAAATGTATAAAATGAATCCTTTTGGTAGAAGATGACTATATAAAGAATACATTTAAGGTGGTAAATAAATCCCTTGCCTCACACACCTCGTAAGTAAAAATAAATAAATAAAATAAAAAGTTGTAAAAATGGAATAGAGGGGGAAAGATTTGGCGTTACAAACAAGGGAGTGGAAAAAGAAATTACTAACTATGACAATAATGGAGATTCAGGTGTATGATAATAGAAAATGGAAAATAATTCTTGAGGGAGAAAGGAGGAAAACTGTCTATCCAGAAATGTAATGATGAAACACTTTGCCTTTGAAATTTTATTACTATTGTTTCTTATCCAGTGGCTTTATATTCCGGTGGCTCCATGAGTAGAACTGCTCCACAGGTCATTGTCTTCTACAATAGAGTAAAAGCGTCTTGTAAGATGTCTCAAGGTGAGATCCAGTTGCCAACCTTTAAGCTACTAGTTGGGAACTTAATCAAGTCAGACACTCTTAAAATCACAGAACATCAACAATGTGCACTAGTCTTCCAGTAAGAAGGGTATAAACGTGAAAGTAACAAGGTATAAACATCATGTTCATCTGTACCTTGAGACAGTAAGAGTCAATGTTAACTTCACCATTAATATTTAATCACAATGTGGCAAAACCAGTAACTTGTGTATTAATAAAGTAAAACTTAGTTTAGAATATATCTGAGATTTGTAGTGCCCCATAGTATCAGTAAAACATTGTCATAAAACTGGATTATTACACAAGTCATTATATTTTATTTTTTTGAGAAGGAAATGAGTCAACATTAAGGTGTACAGAATCGTAAGAATGACACTGTATCAGGATTAATTAAGTAGATTAAAAAGAAAATTCCTTAAAACAAAGTTTAACAGGACAGCAAGTAATAAATGCTGGAGAGGTTGAGAAGAGATAGGAACACTTACACACTGTTGATGAGATTGCAAAATAGTCCAACCACTCTGTAAGGCAGTTTAGCAGTTCCTCAAAAAGCTAAGAAAGAAATTTCATATGACCCATCTATTCCACTCTTTGGAATATATCCCAAGACAATTATAAATGAGACACAAAACTTGTACACCAGTGTTCATAGCATTATTCACAATTGCGAGAATATGGAAACAGCCCACACTAAGAGCATGCAGGAGCAATGATTTTTAAATATTATAAGTTGAGAGGGATTGGAGAAGACTATGCTAAGTGAATTAACTCAGTTCCATAAGGACAAAGACCATTACTGTGGAAAGTGAAAGATAACTAATAAACTGGGTATGAGGATCCAAGGAGGGGGGGGATGGTAGAAGAAGAGGGGTGATGATGACAATGATGATGATAACAGTGATGATGATGATAAGGTCTCGCAGTTTGAAGTGTAGAGGGAAGAGTAAGTAAAGGAAGTGGGAAAAATCCTGTGTGGAAATCAATACATACAAACTTTGTAAACAAGCCCATATAAAAGATATATTTATTTTTAACAACCCCAAAAAAGTACTTGTCTGGTACACAACCAGTTTTGCACACCATATGAAATGATACACTATTTCTTTTGCAGATTTGTCTTGCATTGTGTTTTGGGAAATCATATTTAAAGTATTATTATTATTAATATATATATATATATATATATATATACTTCAGATGGCATTATACTGTTGTTGCTGTGTACTACTGAGTCAAAACCAACTGACCCTCTGGCTGGTTTTCAGAGCCAATTAATGGTTCTGGAGGAACCCGCCCCATCCTTCTCTGGCAGAGTATCTGGTGGCCTCGAAACACGTGCCTTCGGGATTGCAGTGCAGCATCTTGCCACTAGGCCACTACAGCTCCCTAGCATTATACTGTTGTTGCTGCTGTTGTGTACTGCAGAGTCGGAACCGACCCATAGCTGACCCTCCAACAGGTTTTCAGAGGCAATTAATCACACGGAAGAAACTGCTCATCCTTCTCACAGAGAATGGCTGGTGGCATCGAACTGCACGCCTTCGAGATTGCAGCGCAGCTTCTTCTTACCAGGCAACCAGAACTAGAGTAGATTAGTCAATGTGTTTTTCTCCTCATTGGTTTGACTTTCATTATATCACTGTGTAAGATTATACAAGAGTGTGATATTTGTGGCTGCACCACGGGGATTGGAAAGCTCTCTAATAATGCAAATAAAGGAAAAGCATCTTTTTGTTTAGAATATGAAAATGACCTATGTAAGATCACTAACATTGTGATTGGTCAGCTTTGTCATCTTGCTTAACTTTCAAACAAAAAAATTCAGAGATAAAAATCAGAAATCCTGTTATTATTAAGAAAGAAAAGTGTAAGAGGACAACGTCTCTTTTTAGACCATAGATTCCACTGTTAGATAGGGACACAGTGAGACAGCAACTTCAGCAGCAGCACCAGTGACAACTGTACCTTTACCAGCGACAACAGTCGAACTTCTGTGCTTGAGTTCACTGTTGCAACAAACTTTGTGTCAAACCTTCTGGTTGTAAGTTTTCTGCTTTTTATTTAACCCTCTACTATAACAAGGAAGCTCTGGTGTCCTGTTATAAGAATCTGCTCTACAATCTCAAAGGCATGCAGTTAGAATCCACCAGCAGGGGAAAGATTAGCAATATCTACTCCTGTGCACTTACTACCTTTGAAAACCTCCTGGAAGGTTGGCTATGGGTCAGTTTTGACTTGATAGCACAAAACAACAGAAACAATAATAAGGGAACTGTGGTGGCTTGTTGGTAAGGAAGTGTGCTGCCAAGCCAAAGGTACATGGTTTGAATTCATCAGCTGCTTTACAGGAGAAAAGTGAGCAATCTCCTCCCAAATGACTAACTCCCTTTAAAGATCCACTTGAGGGTCAGCTCCAACTCAATGGTACACACAACAATAACTATAACTCAGGTGATGTCTTTTGATATCTATCCTAAAATACAATTGTCAATGATAGGATAAAATTCATAAACATAGAAGGAAAACTTGCTAATATAATTCTTATTCAAAATTATGCACCTATAATTAAAGCTGAAGTGATGAAATTCAGTATTTTTACTAATTTCTGCAGCCTAAAATTCATCAAAACTGTAGTGAAGATGAATTAAGAATAACTGGTGAATTATACAATTTGTTGGTTGAAGGGTTGAGGGAAATTGGAAGAATCTGTCCTTGAAAGAATGTATTCAAATTTTGTAAATAAACTAGGAAAAAAGTATAATAGTAAAATGGGGGGAAAAAGTTAAAATTTAAAAAATAAGAATAACTGATGACTGTAAGACAGAAGTTGGAAATAAAAAAAGAAGAGGAATTGTTTGGAAACATGACCAGAGAATTCATAATGTAATTCTGTATAACCAACAATCATACTATAAACAACAAAAATAACAAATAAATCTATCTTGGAGAAAATGTAGATGCAGTGTTCCTTAGATGAAAAGATAATGAAAATCCCTTTCACATACTATCAACAACAATAAAAAAATATGAATACATTTAACAAGATGGATTGAAACAAAGTTAGCAAACAAAAATTTTAATGAGCACAAGGATGTAATGATAACTGAAGGGGCAGAATTTTGTTTGTTTTACCTAGTTGTTGTTATTGTTATGTGCCATCGAGTTGCTTGTGATTTATAGGGACCCTATGTACAACAGCCCTAAACTCCGCTCAGTCCTGTGTCAATCGCACTGTCTCTGACACTCCCATCCCAATTATCCCAGTCACTGAATCAATCCACCTCATAGAGGGCCTTCCCCTCCTGTGCTGTCCCTCCACCCTACAAAGCATGATGTCCCTCTCCAAGGACCCGTCCCTCCTTATAACATGTCCAAAGTAGGTTAGATGAAGCCTCAGAATACTTGCCTCCAAGGAGCAGCCTGCTTTAACCCTCTCTAGGATAAATCTGTTTGGTTTTCTAAGAGTCCATGGTACCCTCAATACTCTTCTCCAGCACCACAGCTCTAAAGCACCAATTTACCTTGTATCCTCCTTGGTCACTGTCCAACTCTCTGATACTAGAGTTGCTACAAATCAGAGTCAACTGCATTACACTAAGCAACAACATCGACAACAACTTATTCATTGATGCCTTTAAAAAATTTGAAGTAAAAAACCACCACCAAAATAACCCAACCAAAAAGAATAATAAATATACCTGTGGACCATGCCAAACTAATTACCTAAGAATAAAATTGAGGATATATGTGGAAAGAGATAGTAGCAATACTCAACGCCACTAACTAAAAAAAAATACGAAGAGTCACTATGGGAAAAAATCAGATATTATTAATATTCAAGTTGACACTAAAGAAAATGTAAACATTTAGTTTATTTCAACTCCATTTAGAGAATATATAAGAATAGATTTGATATATGCAGTACCAAGCCAAAGTTCTTTCATTCATAGGGGTGCTATGAGTCGCCTACAACTCAATGGCATTTAACAATGAAACAGCATAGAGAGACATCCTCACACTTCCTGACACAAGAGTCCATTTAGGTAGTCACTACATCAGTCCACCTGGTGGAGGATCTTCCTCTCCTGTTTACCATTCACCTTTGCCAGCATTTTCTCCCTCTCTGAAGAGTAGCCCCTGATAGCAACATGCCCAAAGTATGTGAGGCCCAAACTCATCATCCTTGCCTCCAAAGTGCACTCTGATTGCACCCTCTCCAAGACACATCTGGCCATCCATGGGCTATTCAGTTCTCTTCTCCAACACCACAGCTCAAAGGTGTCGATTCTTCTTATATTGTCCTTGTTAATTTTCCAGCTCTCAGATGCACAAGTGGCTGGAAATTCTATGACTTGAATCAGATGCAATTTAGTCCTCAAACTGATATCATTACTCTTCAATGATTTGGAGAGGTTACTAACTGCAGATTTTTCCAATGTAGAGAGTCTCCTTATTTCCTGATAGCTAGTACCAAAGATGCTAATTGTGAATCCAAGCAAGATGAAGCTGTTGACAGTTTCAATCTTCTTTCCATAACATCATGATGTTTCTTATTGATCCAGTGGTAACAATTTTTGTTTTCTTGATATTGAGATGTAATTCATACCAAAGGTTGTATTTTTCTATCTTCTACGACAAGTGCTTTCAAGTCCTTCTCACTTTCAGCAAGCAAGGTTGTGTCAACTACATAACTCAGGCTATTGATGAGTCTCCTTCTGATCCTGATGTCACACTTCTCTTCATAAAGACTAGCTTTTCAGGTAATTTGCTCAACATACAGATTGAATAGGTATGGAGAGAGAATACAACCCTAACACACTCCCTTCTCAGTTTTAAACTATGCAGTTTCCCCCTGTTCTGTTCACATAACAGCTTCTTGGTCAGTCCGAGGTTCGACATTAGCACAATTAAGTGCTCTGGGACTCTCATTCCTTTCAGTGTCAGCCACAAGTTGTCATGGTCCACACAGTCAAATACATTTGCATAATCAATAAAACACAAATAGATATTCTTCTGGTATTCTACACTTCAGCCACGATCCATTTGACACGAATAATGATATTTCTGGTGCTATTGCCTCCTCTAAATCTTCTTGTTTAAACCATAAAGACCTGGCGGGCAGGCCTTTGTACTTAAAAGTCACTTGTGTCCTGCTAGTGCTAATTGTGTTTAGGGAGAACATTGTTCTAAGTGGTGTAACACTTTTCTATCAGTTTGCAGTACTGAGATAGCTTGGGGTTGTTGCGATACTGAAAGCTGTGCCACTGGTGTGCCAAATGCCATAAGTGTTTCTGATGATGTGCAGATGTGGGAGCTCCCTGACTAAGACAGACTAGGCAGAAGGAAGGACCATCTACTTCTTAAATAATGGGCCTTTGAAAACCCTGTGAAAACTAAAGGAATGACGATAGTTATCATAGTTTAGCAGTAAAGCCCAAATTGAAAGTCAGTTGAGAAGAGAAAAAAACAGTAACAAGTGTAGGTTAATAATTGGGACATGAAATGCACATAGCTTGAATGTTGGACATTTGAAAATTGTTAAAAATAAAGTGAAATTCATGGACATCAGCATACTAGGCATTAGTGAGATAAGATGGGCCAAATTTTACCACTTTGACTCAGATAATTCTGTGGTATACCATGCAGGGAATGAAAAACAAAAGAAGAATCATATTGCATTCATAGTCAAAGAAGTCACTTTTAAGTTCATCTTGAAATACAATATTGTGAGTGATAAAATAATATCCATACACCTACAAGGAAGATGTTTAACATGACTATTATTCAAATAAATGATCCTACATCTGGGGCCAAAGAGGAAGACATTGAGAATTTTTATCAAATCTTGCAGTCTGAAATTGGTTGAATATGCAATCATAATGTGTTAATAATAATTGGTGCTTGAATGTAAAAGTGGGAAACGGTAAAGAAGGGATAGTAGTTAGAAAGTATGAGCTTGATGATAGAAATGAGGCCAGAAATTGAATGAATGAATTGTGTATTTACAAAAATTTATTCATTGCAAAACCCTTTTTTAAAAGATTCAAACAGCAAATTTACACTTAGATTTCCTCTGATGGGCAGCACAGGAATCAGACTGACTACATTTGTGGAAGAAATCATTGGAGAAGCTCAATATTGGCTGTCAAACTAGCTAGTTGCAGATTGTAGGTCGGATCATCAATTACTTATATGTATGTTCAAACTGAGGCTGAAGAAAATTAAGTCTACAGGAAACAAGAAAAGATTTTAAATCATTTCCATCTGAATTTCAAGATTGTTTCAGGAGTAGGTTTGAGGCATAGAACTCAATGATCAAAGATCAGATGAGCTGTGGAAACTGTCATGAGGAAAGCAAAAGGTCATTGCAAATACAGAGGAGATAGAAAAAAATGGAAATGGTTGTTAGAAGAGACTCTAAACAACAAGGTACTACAGGATAATTATAAAATATCACAAAGATGGTTAAGTATACAAATATTAATCTACTTCAAATTACTATTCTATGTTGATGTCTACATAAAAGACTTAGAAATCCTGTGTGTAAATCTACATCAATACATGCACTGATTTAGGAAAAAAACCCCGAAATAATACATACGGCTCTGCTTTGACCTTACTTACCTATCTTTGCTTTGTCTGTGCCTTATGAATATATGTGTTTTTGAAATGATTAGTATAGATTTATTCTTACTATGACTCTGATTGTCAATTAATTAGAAATGCTTTAACTGCTTTATTTAATACTAAGAAATATTATAAAGTTGTTGGTGTTGCTGCTGCTGTTGTTGTTGTTATGTGCCATCTAGTCACCTGCGACCCTATGTATAACAGTGCTAAACTCTACTCTAATCTGTGCCAATCTTATTGTCTCTGACACACCTATGCCCATTACCCCAAACACTGAATCAGTCATTCTCATTGAGGGTCTTCATCTCTTGTGCTGTCCTTCCACCTTCCCAAGCATGCATATGTCCCTCCCAAAGAACTGGTCCTGCCTTGCAACATGTCCAAAGTATGTCAGATAAAACTTTAGGATTAAAGCAATATAAGAAAAAAGTGACAATCATGATAGATGTGATTAAAAGGGCTGTGTTAAGTAATTCTTTTCAGTTCTATAGGATATAAAATCAATCATAGTCAACAGAACTATTGTACTCCAAAGCAAGCATAATGAACATATAAATATATAGTCATGTCTAGGTTCTAAGTATTTCAATAAAAGTTATTAACATAGAAAGGCAGTTGACTCCCAAGTATCTCAATTTACAGTTGGCTGTTGTAAATGGTATTGCTTTCTTTATTTCCGTCTCTGAGTTCTCTTTGTTACTGTAGAGGAATCCTATTGATTTTAGGATCTTTATCTTATATCCTGCCACTCGACTAACTTGGCATATTAACTCTACTAGGTTTGGGGTTTTTTTGGTTTTTTTTATTATTATTATTAGTAGTAGTAGTCATTGGGTTTTTCTATCATATAATCTGCCGATAGTGACAGTTTAACCATTTCTTTGCAAATCTGGATGCCTTTTATTTCCTTCTCTTGTGATATGTCCTAGCAAGCACTTCCAATACAATACTGAAAAGAAGGGGTGACAGTGAGCATCCTTGTCTGGTCATTTTCCTTGTCTTTTTCCATTGAGAATGATGTTGGGTCTTGGTTTTGCATATACACTGTTCACTATGTTGAGGAAATTACATTCTGTTGCAATTTTGCTGAGTGTCTTTATCAGAAAGGAGTGTTGTTGGATTTTGTCAAATGCCTTTTCTGCACCAATTGATAAGATCATATGGTTCTCGTAATTTACTTTGTTAATAACAACAACCACAGAGAGAGAGAGAAAGAGAGAGAGGAGCAGTTGGCCTGGTGGACAGAATGTCATGCTCCTAAGACAAAGGTGGGTGACTCTACTCCGTGGCCCTCAGGCCTGCCTTTAATAGTTTTTGGTGAAACATTCTTCTAGTTAGTGTAACCCTGGTATGTCCACTTGATGTACAGAGGTAACTCGTGCTTACTGCGAAGTTGAACACTGTGACACTGAAGAATCAATGTGAGAATGGTTACCCATGGTGGACAGTGTTTAGTGGAACGCCCCGATTAAAACAAGCTTGGAAGCAGGAGTGGCATCCACTTCCATAATAGCTTGCCTCTGGAAACTCTATGGACCTGGAGAAATGAGGAAAGTTATACAGGTGTTCAGGACTTTCATTCATAGGATCGCTATGAGTTGCCTACTACTCGACGGCACTTAACAACAACAACAACTTATAGTCTTATATCTTTGAGTTAATACAAATTGATATATCTTTAGTTGATGTTTACAAAACTGTCTTGTTGTTGTGTTCTGTAGAATAACTTGAAACTCATACTGACTCGGTGTATCACAGCTCTGAATCATGCTTGGTCTTAGGCCAATCTCATCATTGTCTCTGACACATCTACCCCAACTACCCCAGTCACTGAGTCAATCCATCTCACCCAGGGTCTTCTCTTATGCTGTCCTTCCACATTTCCATGCATAATGGCACTCTGCAAGGACTTGCCCCTCCATCCAGCACACCTGAAGTATGTGAGATAGAGCCTCTAAATCCTTGCCTCCAAAGGGCAGCAGTGTTTCACCTTTCCCAGAACAGACCTGGTTCTTCTCTTAGTAGCCCATGTATGTATGAACATACTAAGTATGTTCAATATTGTTCTTCAGCACCATAACTTAAAGGCATCAATTGTTCTTTCATTATCCTTATTCATTGTCCAGTTCACAGATGCACAGCAAGTAATTACAAAGATCATGACTTGGATCATGTGCACTTTAGTCTCTAGATAGACATTTTTATTATTCAGTAGTCTGTAGAGATACCTGGCAGCAGATTTTCCCAATGCAATATGTCTTTTAATTTCCTAGCTGCTGGTACCAAGAGTGTTGATTGTTATAGGAAGCCAGGCAAAGCTGTTAATAATCTCAATCTCTTCTCTACCCATCATAATGCTGCCAATTGGCCCAGTGTTGAGAATCTTTGTTTCCTTGATATTAAGCTTCAATCCATATTGAAAGCTGCAGTCCTTGACCTTCTGCAACAAATGCCTCAGGTCTACTACAGTTTCAGCAAGTAATATTGAGTCATCTGCATAACACAGGTTATTGATCAATCTTCCTTCAATCCTGATACCACATTCCTTTTCATAAGTTCCAACCTCTCAGATGATCTGTTACACATATAGATTGAAAAAGTACGGAGATAGAATGCATTTCTGGTGTACACCTTTCCTAATATTCAACCATGCACTGTTTCTTGGTCCAAGTATAGATTTCACATAACTTCAATCAGGTGTTCTGGGAATTCCATTCTTCTCAAATTTTGCCACAATTTTTTGTGATGCACATTCAAAAGTCTTTGAATAGTCAATGAAACACAGGCATTCCTCTGGTATTTTTATTTTCCACTAAGATTTATCTAACAATGACTATAATGTCCTTAGTACCATGGCCCCTTCTGAACCCAGCTTGAACATCTGAAAGTTCTTTGCTGGTGTACTATTCCAGCATGAGATAAATAAAAGTTCAAGCATATATTTGGATTCATCTGACCCAGGCCATGCTTTTCTCAATTACTTGTTATACATTTGAGAGCTGGACAATGTCTAGGGATGACAGAAGAAGAATCAATGCCTTTGAGTTGTATTTCTGGAGAAGTATTGAACATTGGCTGCTAGGAAGACCATACAGGTCTGTCTTGAATAGATTGAAACAAAGTTTTTCTTACAGGCAAGTATATTGAAATTTTGTCTCATATACTCTGGGCATGCTGTCAAAATGGACCAGTCCTTGAAGAAGGATATCATGCTTGGAAGGGTGAAAGATCAGCACAGGAGATGAGCCTGGATGAGAGAAATTGACACAGTGACTGTGGAAATGATGGCTGGTGTGTCAGAGACAATGAGATTGGCTAAAGGTAAGGTGGCGTTTAGAGTTATTGTTCATAGAATTACTACAAATTGCGGTCTACTTGAAGGAACACAATAATAACACCATTAGAAATATAGGAAAGACCAAACTTCATGTCAGAAGAAGCTCTAAAACTTTCTATATAATGTAAAAATAATCTAAAGTGCAAGGAATAAATAATAGAATAAAAGAGCTGAACAGAATAAGTCAAAGGGTAGGTGGAGAAAATAAGAATTTTAACAAAATGTGCAAAGACAGAGTTAGTAAAACACTCAGCATTTATCAAGTAAAAATAACTTAAAAATAAATTCTAGTCTCAACTTTCAATAATTTAATATTCTGTGAAGGAAATATTGAATAACTTAGGAAGCATCAAGAGAATATAAAAGGAATATGCAAAATCCCTATACCAAAAATAATATATCACCTCTACCATTTCAGAAAGTAGCATATGAACAAGAATAAATGGTACTAAAAGGAGAAATCTAAAATACTCGGAGGACAATTAGAAGGAAAAAAATGCCCCAGGTATTGACAGAATGTCAATTGTAATTCTTAAGTGAATAGATGTCATCCTAAACTAGCTCATTAACTTATGCCAAGAAATTCCAGAAGGGTACTTCTTGGTCATCAAACTTTTTAAGAACCATATATGTGCATTCATTCTAAAAAAAAATTGATGCAACACAATAAAAAAATATTAAACACTGTTATCCCATAAAAATAAAACCTTGCTGGAGAGTCTTTTAAAAATACCTGGAGCAGATAAGACACTTTCAGATATTTAACCTGGACTTAGAAACAGCCATAGTAAAAGGAATATAATCGCTGATATCAGATGGAACTTGGTTGAAAGTACAACATACTAAATTACACTTACTTATGTTTTATAAACTGTGCAAAGGCAGTAAAGAAGTAGATTATGATAAATAATCTGTTGGATGGCTGGCATCTCGATGGTGGTCTCATCTTGATGGCAGTCAGGTAAGGAAAATTTCTGGGATTCTTTTTGTTGTGTTACTGTTCTTTTTCCCCTTCAAAAGTGGGTGGCCCTTAAGCCTTAACTAAGGGTAAAAGTGGAGGCCTGCTCAAGTGTATGACTTTTAACCCTGTAGGGCCATTAGTCATGTGGCACTCCGGCCAAATTTATTTATAAATTTTAGAAGAATATTCTTTAAAAGACTCAGCAATAATTTGTCTATTTGCTATACTGAACAACTTGGAGTTACTGTGATACTGAACACTGTTCCATGATTGCGTCAAATACCATAATGATTTACAATTATGCACAATGGTTGGATGAGCTTCCAGATTGATTCATGTTGGGAAGCAGGAGTGGCAGCTACTTCCTAAACTAGATGCCTCTGGAAACTCTACAAACTCTTATAAATGTACAGAAGTGATGTTAATTATAGAACATAGTTCAGGTCTTTTGTGCAAAGCTTACCCTGGGGCCTTGGAGTTGACTCAACAACACTTAACCACTGCTAAATGAGACTAGTGCTGTTATATCTGGAGGAACATTCTTCCACTTTGCACATCACTCTTTGTCAATGTGCTGTATGAAGTAACCTGTGTTTGATACAATGCTGAACCTTGTGCCATGGGGATATCAAATACCATAATGGTGTCCCATTGTGGACAGTGTTTGATGGAGCTCCAGTTATAAAAGAGGTTTGGAAGCAGGAGTGGCATCCCCTTCCTAAACCACATTGACTCTGGAAACTCTATGCACTTGGAGAAACAATTATAGCTATGGAAAGACATTAGGCCTTTTTTCATAGAGTCCCTGTGAGTCAACCTTGACTTGAGGGCAATAAACAACAAGACGAACAACAGTGATAAATTACAGATAACATTATCAAGAATGCCAGCCCTAGAATATATATTTTTGCTTGTGTGGAACCAGTATGTAAATTAGAAGCCCTCATTTAAAAAGAACAAAGGTTACTATAAGGATTAAAATCAGGAAGTGTGTGTTCTGTAGTTGCATCCTGTCACCATAACCATGTAATCTATATTTTTAAAAAATAAGCTAAGGAACTTGACAATATAAAGAAGAATGTGACATCAGAATTCAAGGGATCCTAAAAAACAACCTGTGTGAAACAAATTAAATAATTGATTGATTAATTAATTAATTCCAGGAGCTCATGTAGAGATGTTCACATTTCCCCTTCACTAACTCCAAAAAGGATTACAGCACTCATTCACATAAATAATTGTTTTTAGTACTCAGTATGGCTTGTTGTTGTTGTTGTTATGTGCCGTCGAGTCACTTGCGACTTTAAGAAAACAAAGATCCTCACAAGTGTACTAGTAAACCAGAATATGATAAAAAGAAAGATAAAGTCAGAAAATATTTCATTTTATTTGGCTATGCAAATAATACCATAGAAACAGCAGTCAAGAAATGAATTGATGTATTGGGAAAATCTGCTGCCATAGAGAAATTAAAAATGCTAAAGAGAAAGGATGATACTTTGAAGATTACAATACACCCAACAATTGATTTATATACAAATCAAAGTTGTACAGTAAATAAGGAAGACTGAAGAAGAATTGATGCTTTTGAATTGTGATGTTGGCAAAGAGTATTGAATTTAAAATGGACTAAAAAAATAATCCAAGCAAATCTATCCTAGAAGAAGTGCAAATTGTATCTTCCAGAATCAGGCTATGTTTGGATCTAAGCTTGTTTTGATTGTTATGTTATGACCATACTCAAATGGACAGCACAAAACCAAGATGGGATATAATGTATAGCAGTATAATTATCAATTTTCATGTTGTGAGAGCTTACAATTTGCTGTGATATTTGGAATTATAGTACTGATATTTCAAAGAGAAAAAGGATAACCTCTGGTTGGCAGATTTTAGGAGCTCTTTATTTTATAAATTGTTGTCTTTTTTAAATTTACTTTAGTGTGTATGTGTGTGTGTGTGTGTACCATCAAATTGGATCTGACTGGTACAGGAGGAGATTGTCCCTCCTTCTCCAGCAGAGGTGGATTCAAATCACGTACTTCTGGTATTCCAATTCAGCTTCTTGCCACTAGGCCACAAGAGCTCCATTTTAGGAGCTTTTAGAGATTTAGGAGATTTTAGGAGCTCTGGAAGAAAGCGTTCCAAGATATGTCTTGAAGTACAAAATTATAGTTATAAGATAAAATCTATATGCTAACAAGAAAGACTAGCTTTTAATAATTCAAATTTATCCATCAAACACTAAAACCAAACATAATTTTGTTGAATAGATGCCAAAATCATTTACAGTTATACACTGATAGGCAACTGAAAGAAATTAAATACAGATTCAGAAGAGAATGTAGGATGAGGGACATCATTGCTGATGTCAAATCTTATATCTTGGTTAAAAACAGAATTCCACAAAGATGTTTACTTGTGTTGTACCGAATATGGAAGGTATTTCACTATAGTTGTTTATGGATAGCATTTTTTAAGAATGAAAATTCTGGCACACTTAATTGTATTATATGGAAACTGTAAGTAGACCAAGAGTAGTTATTTGAATAGAACAAGGGAATACTGTGTTATTTAAAATCACCAAGGTTAAAAGTTTCTCATTTCACGTATTTATAAATTTTGGATTTTGAGCAAATAATGTAAGTAACTGGACTATATGAAAAAGAGCATAACATGATACTTAATAGTGTATGTCAACATGGTCATAATCTTGCACGCATTCTATATTCTCTAAAGTCTTAACCTATTGATGTTTTTAAGGCAGGTTTAGAAAGAAATCTATTAAAAAATGGTCAGTCTTGTCAAGTAGGTAACAGCAGCCAGGAAATCAGGAGAGGAATTGCATTGGGAAAGACAGCTGTGAGGGACCTCTCAAGAGTACTGAAGAGCAGTGATGTCAGACTGGAGACTAAGGTGCATCTGATCCAGGCTATAGTCTTCTCAATTACATGCTTTGCATCTCAGAGAGTTGGACAGTGACTAGGGTTGATAGAAAGAGAA
>NW_006399948.1:4537057-4542444 GCF_000299155.1 Elephantulus edwardii
ATATTTATGACTAGTCTTAAAAGTGCAGGCAATTAGTATATTGTACACTGTAATCCATGGCATGATGTAGCAATATTAATATCCAAAATATCATCACTCATAGGCCAAATATTAGTGAAAAGGGAAACTCTAAGTAATCCTTTTTCTACAATTTTGTGAAAACAGCAAGTTTAGGGAAGTTGATTGGTCGGTCTTACTGAATCTGAGCAAAGTGTAAGTAGAAAGAGATGATTTCAGGACTTTAGAGTCCCTATCTATGCATTTGCATAAAACATCTGTAGCTTACAATTTGGTCTTGAAAGAGGGGATAAATAATGTATCCTTCATTGAAACAGATGAGGGAGAGAACTGTTTAAAAGGGATATGTAATTAGGTATTATTGTCATGACAGGAGTTCAGAATGAAGGCTGCATAGTGGAGTGGACTGGGAGGAGGGAAGGATTGTATAGCAATGAGAGAATATTTCTTTTACTTTTCAAAGAGGGATGTGAAATAGGGAGGAGGAGTAGGCAGGGAGAAAAATGCAACAATGAATGAATGGAAATTAGTCTCTGTAAACTTTCATTAAAATTAATTTTAAAAAAGTTAGAGAGTCTTATGTATTTTAGTAACTCAAAATCTTAATGGGAAGATAAATGAATTATAATGTCAACAGTAAGTGGTGTTTAAATTCAAGTGAGGATATACGGGTAGACTATCAGGAAGCTGGAGACACTGAAACTCTAATTGTTGTATAATCAGCCCTTCTAACCCAATCTAATGAAACTGTTCAGGTATACTTAGTGAGTATTCCATTTCCATTGTGCCAGAGTCTGGAACATTGCTTGAAGTAAATAATTCATAGGAAATTATTGAATGTTTCCAAGAACCATTTTTACTACCTATTTTCGTTTCTATACTAAAAAACCTCAAAACCGAGAATTCTTTGGTATTAACCATGAACCAACATATAGCTGATCATACAGCAGTTTTTCAGAGACTGTAAATTGTGTGGAAGGAGATTGCTCATCTTCTTCTCTTGGAATAACCCCTAGATTTTTACTACATCCCTTGGAGTTGATAGTGCAATTCTTTTACCTGTAGGCTATCTATTACTAGACTTAAATCCTAGAAAAATCCCTAAAAGTAAATTCAAATTATGACCCAGGAAAAAATACTTTACACTCTAAAACAAGGGCTCTATTTTTTCAATTAAGTACAGTTAGAAACCTGGAAATTATATGTAGAAATCACTATTAAAGTTGTAAAGTTAACAGTGCAGGGACCATAAAATTGGATCAATCAGATGTTACTGATTTGGGTCCATTAAATACAGATTGTTTGTCCAGTGGTTTATTTCAAAATACAAGAAAGGATCAGTCCCTTTGTTTGGAACTGAAATACGAATTGTTAGAGTTGATCTATCATAGAATCCCAGAGAACACAGCATTTACAATAATGTTGAGGAGCAAATATGTAATGAAAAGCTCCATATTCTTGAAGACTCCTGTGAGTGAACTTCCACAAAATCTCACACAGTTTCATTATAGTGATGACATTACACTGGCTAGACCTGGTAAATATGTAGTATCAGTGACTTAAGTCTTATTGGTCATACATATGGGTACTCAAGGGTAGGTATTTAACCAAACAAACTTCAGGTACCTTCAATCTCAGTGAAATGTGTAGGGATTTAGACATGTGGAACATGTCAAGATAGTCCATCTAAAGTAAAAGATGTGTTTTTACATCTGGCCTCCCCCAAAAGTAAAAAGGAGATACATTGTCTGGTGAACCTCTTTTAGAGGTAACCCATTTCTAATTTATGTGTTAGACTAAGGTCTACTTATCAAGTATCTTTAAAAACTGCTAGGTTTCAGTGAAGCTTAGAGTAGAAGAAGGCTTTGCAATAGGTTCTAACTTCTGTGCAATCTAAAATGACAGGTGAATCTTTTGATTTGACTGTTCTAATGGTGTTTGACATATCAATGGAAGAGAGAGATGTCTTTGACATGATTTTGGAGCAAAGCCAGTTCATTTTTGTAGATAAAATTCTCCTTTTAAGAAAGTGTTTTGTTTCCTTCTGAACCTTAGTTGTGATTGAATACCCAAGTATGGGCCATAAAGTTTTTATGGAACCCAACTGGCTACCAAAAAAAAAAAAAAAGGACTTTTACGCACAGAGAGTTGTAATTGGACAATAAAAAGAGAAAAATTAAAAAATAAAGAAACAAACAAAGTAGGTCTTATCTAATCTACTAAGTCATAAAGTTGGATGTTCACAGTAACACTATTGTTAAAGGGAAATAGTATATATGAGCTGGGCTCTTGCAGGAACTAAAGGCACATGTTCCTTTAGGAGTGATCCAAATGTCCATAGTCTCAACTCCTGTCTCCCAAACAGCATGACCTAATATTTGATTGTTGTTTGTAATTATTGTCTTTGAGTGGAGCATGAATCATAGTGACTCTATGAAGAAAGGCTTGAAGCCCCTCCACAACTATTAACATTTATCAAAGTTCATAGGGTTTCTGGAGGCATTTATTATTGACTTGTGGTCAATGGTCTGACCAACTTGTGAAGGAATGCAGAAGGAACATAATTGGACAACTAATTATAAGTCTGGTTTCACTCATCTTGATAGGGGTCATGTAAGGAAAAGTCTGAGTTTGTTCTGTGTTTGGCTTGGTTTATTGGTAATGCAATCAATATTGAAAGCTATATTCTTTGTTGTTGGATTATTTGACCTTGGGCCAAATTTATTAACATAAGAATGAACATACTTTAAGTGGCACAGCAGCCATTTGTCTGTTTGCTGTACTGAATATCTTGGGGTTGCCAATCAATGTGCCATATATATGTCCAATGTCATGATGGTTATCCATCATGAACAGTTTTTGGAGGATCTTCCAGATTGATTCACGATTGGAAGCAGGAGTTGCACCCACTTCATAAAACACATACCCCTGGAAACTCTATCCATTCTATAAACATAAAGAAATTGCATTAATTACAGAACAGAGTTGAGGTCTTTCGTTCACAGGGTCACTATGAGTTGTATCCTACGTGGCAACATTAAACTATGTGAAACTAGTGTTGCTATGTTTTGTTGTTGTTGTTGTTGTTATGTGCCGTCGAGTTGTTTGCGACTCATAGTGACCCTATGTACAACAGCCCTAAACCCTGCTCTATCCTGTGCCAATCACATTGCCTCTGACACACCCACCCCGATAACCCAAGTCACTGAATCAATCTACATCATAGAGGGTCTTCCCCTCCTGCGCTGCCCCTCTACTCTACCCAGCATGATGTCCCTCTCTAAAGACCTGTCTCTCCTTACAACATGTCCAAAGTATGTCAGACGAAGCCCCAGAATCCTTGCCTCCAAGGAGCAGCCTGGTTTAACCCTCTCTACGATGAATCTGTTTGTTTTCTTGGCAGTCCATGGTACATTCAATACTCTTCTCCAGCACCACAGCTCAAAGGTGTCAATTCTCCTTCTGTCCTCCCTAGTCATTGTCCAACTCTCTGATGCATAACAAGTGATTGCAAAGACCATGGCCTGTATCAGGTGCACCTTAGTCTCCAGAGAGACACCGTTGCTCTTGAGTACTTTAGAGAGGTCCCTAACAGCAGACTTTCCCATCGCAATACGCTTTTTGATTTCCTGACTGCTGGTACCAAGAATGTTGACCATGGAGCCGAGCAAACTGAAGCTGTGAACAATCTCAATCTCTTCACCATCCATCCTGATGATACCGATTGGTCCAGTGGTGAGAATTTTTGTCTTCTTGACATTGAGCCTCAGTCCATATTGAAGACTGCAGTTCTTGACCCTCTGCAGTAAGTGCATGAGGTCCTCCTCAGTTTCAGTGAGCAGGGTTGTGTTATCTGTATAACGCAGATTGTTGATAGATCGTCCACCAATCCTAATGCCACTCTTCTCCTCATAGAGCCCAGCCTCATTTTTCTACTCTGTACATCTCTCTTTGTCAATTTGCTGTACTCAGGTAATCTGGGTTCGCTGTGATGCCGAACCTTGTGCCATTGTGGTAACAAATACCATAATGGTTTACCAGTGTGGACAGTGTTTGGTGAAGTTCCCAGTTGTAGGACAGGTAGGAAGCAAGAGTAGCTTCCACTTCCTAAACCACACGCCTGTGGAAACTCTATGAACTTGGAGAAACTATGATAGTTATAGAGAGCATTAGGTCTTTTGTTCATAGAGTCGCTTTCTCAATCTCCCCCCCAACCTCGCTGTCATTCTCGTTTTACAACAGTGGCCCTATGTATCATTTGTCCTTTTGTGAATGAGATATTTCACTCAGCATAACGTCTTCCAGGCTCATGCATACTATTTCATGAGTCTCTTCTTTTTCAATGTGGCTTAGAATTCCATTGTGTAACTGTACCACAGCTTCTTTACACATTCATTTGTTGATAGGCACTTACGCTATTTCCAACTCTTTGCTATTGTGAACAAAGCTGAGATAAACATGGGTGTGCACATATCTGCTTGGGTGGTGGTTATGGTTTCTTTGGATTATATTCCCAGTAGTAGAATTGCTGGGTCAAATGGTAGTTCTATTTGCAACTTTTTGAGAAAACACCATACTGTCTTCCATAGTGGTTGTACCATTTTACACTCCCACCAAGAGTTAATAAGGGTTCCACTATCTCAGTATTTCACAATATTAAGCCTTCCTATCCATAAGCAACAGATATTATTCCACTTTATGAGGTATCTTTTTGTTCCTTGTAGTAATGTTTTGTCATTTTCTTTGAATAGATCCTTTGTGATTCTGGTTAAATTTACACCCAAGTATGTAATCTTGTGATTGACTATTATGAAGGGTATTGTTTTCCTTAGCTCCAGCTGTGTATTCTCTTTTTTACTGTAGAGAAATCTAACTGATTTTTGTTTGTTGATCTTGTATCCTGCCACTTGGCTGAATTGATCAACTATGAACATTAGTTTTCTTGCTGAGTTTTAGGGTTTTATAAATATGCTATTGTATCATATCATCTGCATATAGAGATAATTTTACCTCCTCTTTGCCAATTTGGACACTTCTGATTTCCTTCCCTTGTCTTATTGTTATCGCTAAGACTTCAAATACAGTATTGAATAAGAGAGGGGATAGTGGGGATCTCTGTGCAGTTCCCGTTTTAATAGACATGCTTTTAATCTCTCTCCATTTAGAACAATGTTGGCTCTCAGGTTTATGTATATATTTTTTACTCTGCTTTGGGCAGAATAATAAATGATTCAGGAAGTATTAAAAGAAGATGGAAGAAATAAAATGAGTCATTGTATAGAAAGGAATTGGCAGATACAGAAGAATTTAATAAAATAACATATGAGCAAGAGCCTATGGTGATGAAGGAAGAAGTTCAAGCTGCTTTG
>NW_006399948.1:4543719-4561477 GCF_000299155.1 Elephantulus edwardii
TTTTGGACATGTTGCCAGGCAGGATGGGTCCTTGGAGAGGGACATCATGCTTGGGAGGGTGGAGGGACGGCGCAGGAGGGGAAGACACTCTATGAGATGGATTGATTCGGTGACTGGGGTAATCGGGATGGGTGTGTCAGAGGCAGTGTGGTTGGCGCAGGATAGAACAGGGTTTAGGGATGTTTTGCATATGGTCACTATGAGCGGCAAAGGACTCGACGGCACATAACAACAACAACAACAACAATGGATTTCCCCCTAATCCTAATTTGTTGAGTGTTTTAATCAGGAAAGAGTGTTGGATTTGTAAAAGTCCTTTTCTGCATCAGTTGATAGGATCATGTTGTTCTTATTCTTTGCTTTGTTAATGTGATGAATTACATTGATTTTTTTTCTTATGTTGAACCATTGCTGCATACCTTTTATCAATTCCATTTGGTCATAGTGAATTCCTTCTTTGATGTATCATTTTATTCTATTGGCCAGTATTTTATTCAATATTTTTGCATCTATATTCACAAGAGATATTGGGCTAGAGTTTTCTATTTTTATGGTGTCCTTTCCTGGCTTTGGTATCAAGGATATGTTTGCTTCATAGAATGAGTCTGGGAGAATTCTATATTTTCTATTTTTCTGAAATAGTTTATGTAGAATTGATGACAGTTCTTCACTGAATGTTTAATAAAATTCACTTCTAAAACCATCTTTTTCCAGGGGTTTTTTTTGGCTAGAAGTTTTTTTGTTACCTTTTAAATTTCTTCTTTTGTAATTAGTCTATACAGGTATTCAATTTCAGTTGCTGTCAGTTAGATAAGTTGTGCATCTCTAAGTATTCGTCCATTTCTTCTAGGTTTTCATTTTTGTTTGAGTTTAGTTTTTCATTGTATTCTAATGTAAGCCTTTTTATTTTCGTTGGTTCTGTTGTGATGTTGTCATTTCATCTCTTATTCAGATTGTGTCTTTTCCTTCTTCTCTTTTTTTACTTTTGCTAGTGGTTTGCTGAATTTATTGACCTTTACAAAGAAACAACTCCTAGTTTTGTTGATGTTTTCAATTGCTTTTTGGTTATCTATTTCATTTATTTCTGCTCTAATTTTTATAATTTCTGGTTTTTTTAGAGGGTGTTGGGTTTTCTTGCTGTTCTTTTTCACTTTGTTGGAGATGTTGGGTTAGAGAATCAATGGTCAGTTTTCCTGCCTTTTGATGTGTTTCCTTATTGATATAAAGTGACCTCTGATTACTTCTTTGGCTGTTTCCCAGAGGTCTTGACAAGTTGTGTTTTCATTGTCATTTGTCTCAAGAAACCTTTTAACTTCCTTTTTATTTATTCTAGTAATCACTCATATTCAAAAAAGGTGTTGTTCAGCTTCCAAATATATTACTTTGTTCTCCTTTATCCTCTTGTTACTAAATTCTAATATTGTAGCATTGTGGTCTGGGAAGATGCTTTGTATTATTTTTATAATTTTTTTTTAATTTGTTGATGCTTGCCTTGTGACCTAAAATGTGTTCTATTCTGGAGAACGTTCCATACACATTGGAGAAGAAGGCATACTGTGCTTTTTTGTGGTACATTGTTGTTGTTGTTTTTTGTGCCGTCGAGTTGCTTGTAATTCATAGCGACCCTATGTACAACAGCCCTAAACTCTGCTCTGTCCTGTGCCAAATGCACTATCTCCAAAACACCCATACTAATTACCCTAGTCACTGAATCAATCCACCTCATAGTGGGCCTTCCCCTCCTGCGCTGTCCCTCCCCCCTACCAAGCATGATATCCCTCTCCAAGGACCAGTACCTCTTTACAATATGTCCAAATTATGTTAGACGGAGCCTCAGAATCCTTGCCTCCAAGGACCACCCAATTTAACCCTCTCTAGGATGAATCTGTTTTCTTAGCAGTCCATGGTACCCTCAATACTCTTCTCCAGCACCACGGCTCAAAGGCATCAGTTCTCCTTCTATCCTCCTAAGTCATTGTCCAACTCTCTGATGGATAACAAGTGATCGCAAAGACCATGGCCTGTATCAGATGCACCTTAGTCTCCAGATAGACAACATTGCTCTTTAGTACTTTGGAGAGGTCTCTAACAGCAGACTTTCCCATCACAATATGTCTTTTAATTTATTGGCCACTGGCGCCAAGAGTGTTGACTGTGGAGCCAAGCAAACTAAAGCTGTGAACAATCTCAATCTCTTCACCATCCTTCCTGATGCTCCCAATTTGTCTAGTGAGAATCTTTGTCTTCTTGACATTAAGTCTCAATCCATATTGGAGGCTGAAGTCCTTGACCCTCTGCAGCAAGCGCTTCATGTCCTCCTCGGTTTCAGCAAGCAAGGCTGTGTCATCTGCATAACAAAGATTGTTGATAGGTTGTCCACCAATCTTGACCCCGCATTTCTCTTCATAGAGCTCAGTCTCCCGGATAATCTGTTCTGCCTACAGGTTGAAAAGGTATGGAGACAGGACACATCCCTGGCGTATGCCCTTCCTAATTTTGAACCATGCAGTGATTCCTTGTTCTGTTCTGACAGCTGGCTCTTAGTTCAAGTATTGATTTCTCACATTAACCTATAAAAATCTTGAAGATCGAGTTGTTTATTATGTAGTTTAATTCTTCAATATCTTTTTTTTAGTTTCTTTCGGGTAGTTTTATTTTTTTCTTGAGAATGAGAATGTCTCCAAATACTATAGTACTGCTGTATATTTAATTTTTCAATTTTGCTAATGTTTGTTTTATGTATTTTGTAGGTCTTTCATTTGGTGAATAGATATTTAGTATTGTTATGTCCTCTTGTCCTATTGACCATATAAGCATTATGTAGTGACCTTCCTTGTCCTTTGTGATGGTTTTTACATCGAAATTTATTTTATCAGAGATTAATATCTCTACTCCTGATTTTTCTGGTTGCCATTTGCTTGGTATATTTTTTCCCAACGTTTTATTTTCAGTTTTTATTTATCTTCATTTTCCATTTTCTTGTAGACAACATTTTGATGATTTTGAGTTTTTGTCAAATCTGCTACTATTCTTCTCTTCAGTGGTACATTCAAACCATTCACATTCAGTGTGATTATTGAGAGGGATGGTTTTACTGCTTTCATTTCATTGAGTTCTTTTTGGTATTGTTGCTAGTTACTTTGGTCTATGCTGTTTTCTGTGCACCTCTGTAAGAAGGATATCTCTCAGTGTTTCCTGCAACACTGCTCTTGTTTTTACAAACTCCCTTAGGTTCTGTTTTTCTGGGAATAGCTTGATCTCTCCTTCATATTTGATGGACAGTTTCACTGGATACAGTATTCTTGGCTGACAGTTGTTCTTGGAGAGTGTTCAATATCTTCTTGCTCACATGGTTTCTACTGAGAAATCGGCACTTAATCTTATCTGCTCTCCCTTATAGGTTACTCTTTGTTTCTCCCTCATTGCTTTCAGAATTATCTCCTTATCTTTGGTTCTGGCAAATTTGACTATGATATGCCTTGGTATTTTGGCACTCCATCTTTCAAAGCATGATTTCCCTTTCCAAGAAATAGCCTCTGTTAGCAATATGTCCAAAATACCAGAGACAAAGCTTTTCCATCTTTCTCCAGGAAGTACTCTGGCCTTCTTTTACAACACCAAATCTCAAAAGCACCAATTTTTTTTGTTATCCTTACTCATTTTCCTGCTCTCAGATGCATAACTTGAGATTGAAAACACTATGGTATGAATCAGACACAACTTAGTCTTCTAATTGATATCATTGCTTTTAACTATTTTGGAGAGATCCCTTACAGGTGACTTGGGCAATGCAATATGTCTCCTGATTTCCTGAATGCTGGTACCAGTGATGTTTATTGTTAACAAAAGGAAGACAAAATTAAGACAACTTCAAAACTTTCTTCTTCTATCATGGGTTTGTCTATCGTCCCATAAGTAAATATATTTGTTTTATTTATGTTGAGATGTAACCAATACTGCAGGCTTGATCTTCTGCATCAATTGTTTCAAGTCCTCCTCTCCTTCAGGTAGCAAGTTTCTGACATCTGCATAATGTAGGTTGCAGATTAATCCTTTTCTGATCCTGATGCCATTATTTCCTTTTGAAACTTAAAAAAATAAAAGAAATTGAAGCTGAGTAAAACGCAAACTAGTGTATAAGAACCAAAATACAATGTTAACTCTATCCCACTTGGATCCCCATCCCTAGTATCATGTTTACATAGTTCACTTATTTTACTCATTGATTGAGTTAGTGTCTACATACATTTCTAGATATTGATTGTGTCTAATAAATTATAAAGGATGTTTATTGAGCCTAATGATTTTATTTTTAAATCATTGTAATTATCTTCTTTCTTCAAGTGCTCAAGGTAAAGTATATAATGAAAAATAAACATATTTAAAAAATAATTATCTTAAGAATAGATATGAGGCATTGAACATCAATGTTAGAAGAACAGAGGAACTGTGGAATGACATCAAGGATATCAAGCATGAGGAGAAACAAATTTCATTGCAAAGACAGAAGAAAGTAGATACCCAAATGGATGTCAAGAAAGGCTCTGAAACTTACACTACATCATCAAGATTCCCAAACAAAGGCAAAAGATGCTGAAGTAAAAGAGCTGAATAGAAGATTTAAAAGAGCAGCTTGAGAACACAAACCAAAATACTAAAATGAAATGTGTAGAAGCTGGAACTAAAGAATGAAAAGGGGAAAATTCACTTGGCATTTCTCAAGATGAAAAAAAAAACCTGTTATGTACAATTGCTCTGAACCCTGACCTGCCCTGAGCCAGTCTCACTGACTTAGACACTCACACCTACCCTTATTATCCCAGTTACTACGTCAATCCGTCTCATCCAGTATCTTTCTCTCCTGTGCTGTCCCTTCCCCTTCTAAGCATGGTGTCCTTTTTCAAGGATTAATCCCTCCTCCCGATGAGCCCAAAATATGTAAGATGGAGCTTCAGAATCTTTGCCTCCAAGGAGAAACTTGGTTTCATCCTCTCCAAGACAGACTTGTTCTCTTGGTGGTCCATGATATGTTTAATACTCTTTCCCAGCACCACAACTCAAAGATACTAATTCTTGTTCTATTATCCTTAGTCATTGTCCACCTCTCTGAGGCACAGCAAGTAATTGCAAAGACTATCACCTGGCACAACTTATTCTTTAGATTGACATCATTGCTCTTTGAGAGGTCCCTGAAAGTAGACTTACCCAATGCAATTTGCCTTTTGCTTTCCTGACTGGTAGTGCCGAGAGTGTTGACTGAAGAGCCAAGCAAGGTGAAATTGTTAACACTCTCAAACTCTTCTCCATCCACAATGGTGTTGTCAATTCATCCAGTAATGAGAATCTTTGTCTTCTTGATATTGCACTTCAATCCCTACTGAAGATTACAGTCCTTCACCTTTTGCAGCAAATGCTTCAGCTTCTCCTCAGTTTCACCAAGAAAGATTGTGTCATCTGCTCGGTATAGATTATTGATGAGTCTTCCTCCAATCTTGATGCCACATTCTTTCTCATAGTTTAGCCTCCCAGATGATCTGTTCTGTGTGCAGATTGAAAAGGTTTGGAGACAGGATGCATTTTTACACACTCCTTTCCTGATTTTGAACCATACTGTGTTTCTTTGTTCTATTCTTATGACTGCCTCCTGGTTCAAGTACAGGTTTTGCATAAGCACAAATAGGTTTCAGGGATTTCCACTCTTCTCAAAATTAGCCACAATTTGTTGTGATCCACACAGTCATATGCCTTTGCATAGTCAATGAAACACAGATAAACATTCTTCTCACACTCTTTGCTTTCTTCCAAGGTCCATCTGACATTGGCAATAATGTCTCTAGTGCCATGACCTTTTTAAAACCCATCTTTGCATTTCTGATAATTCTTTTTAAATGTACTGTTTCAGTCCTTTAAAAAGCCTGTAATGCATTTTATTTTTACTTTTCCCATTTCTTAGTTTTGATCTCATTTACAGTAACTATCTTTAGTAAGGCTTAGTGTCATGATGTAGATTATGCAGGTTTACAGTTGCTCTTTTTTTAAGAAAATTAAATAAGTAGAATTAAATACACTAAGGTGAAAACATTGTCACATTTGGTTTATGTTAATTTTTAATATTCTGAGGTGTGAATGTTAGCTCAAAACAAACATGGTCTACATTGTGAAGCAATCATTCTCTGTTGTCTTGTCATATCCAGTATATGTATTCCAAGTTTAAAATGGCCAATAATGCATTGCTTTGTTTGGATTTTATTTTAGAAAAAAATATTAAGAAAGATTAAAATCTAAAAAAATCATGTCTCAGGGGAATAAGAAATAGATATTTTTACCATTTAAGATACAGAATAACATTTTAACAGTTGAGGGTATCAGAAAATTCAAAGTTTTATTTGTACGATAAACACGTAGAGAAATGTGCCTGTAAAGAAATTTTGATGCAAGGTTATGTGGTTCTCTACTGTATTCTAGTATGAAGTACATCTTCTGTTTTTAGAGTATTTGTATAGAACAGATAATGAGTATATTTGTAGACTATATCCATTCATTTCACTTTTTGTGAAAAAGAGAAAAGGCTACATGGGAATCACTATACCTGATCTTTACCAACTTCACAAAGGGAAACTGTGCCTGACACCGGTATCTATAATTCAAAACAAATTCCCATGAGGTCAAATGTGTCACACACATTCCCTTATCTATTTCTATCCATCTCAACACCAATTTTGCTACTTTACTGCATGCAAAATCCCATGTGATAGCCTTCAAACCACACAAACCCATATTGGGTAAGTAAAGGGTTATAATCCAGGTTAGCAGCAGAATTCAGTCAGAACTATTTCAAGAATGTGCTTGCACATACCTCATCCTTCAGCCTCAAGGCATTAGGCCAGTATTACAAAGTCCTCAGTCCTGTTAATATTGGCCCCTATTCCATGCTTTCCAACAAACATTGACTAATGCACTTAGCTTAGCTTTGGTTCTGTCTGTGTGGGCCAGCTGTCCCAAGGTGCATTCCATCTATGTCCCATGACTCACATCTTTATTTCATCGGGTCTCTAATTTCCCATTGTGGTTGCTATGCTGTTACACTGGTCCTGATGGATGAGAGGCATTCTCTTGCTTGTTCTTTTCAGAAAGTAAGGTTCTTCATTCTCCTGTTAGCACTGCTCAATAAAGTGGTGAGATTAACCAATTCTCTTATGGATTGTTGAAACTAATCAATCTCATTGTGGGTACACTATTCACATATTCTCACCCATCCACATGGCAAAATAAAACATAATGGCTAGGAAAGTTATTTTGAATGACAAACTCCATACTTTCCTTCTTGATTATATGTTAAAATGTCTATCCTTTATGATGTCAAAGACATTCCCTTTACTTAACCCCATGCTCTACCCGCTGTAAACTTGCATTACATATTAATTTAAAATATGTTTTCCTATGTTATTATGTACATGAGGGAAGTATATATGTTTTGTCTATTTGAAATCCTATATATCCGACATTGTGTTAACTCAATGATTATTAGGTGCATGAATAAATTCGAGTTATAAAAAATACTTATTTTAACAACTTTTAGAGAACAAAGATAAAAGCTTCACTACATATTTGCTGCTTTTGTTGATTGTCATCAAGTCAAGCATAACTCATAGAAACCCTCCAAACAAAAGACCTGAATCCATCTGATATAATTATCATCATTTCTCAAAGTTTGTAGAGTCTCCAGGGGCACTCCTATTTCCAAAAATCATATTTATGTTAAAATAATAATTTTAGTAGTACTACTGACTAGATTGTTGTCCTCTAAAACTCCTCAGAAAGAGAAAATATTTTAAAATTTAGGTATCTGCTTGCAAATATTCATGAACCTAAATAATCCCCTCCTAATGCAGAGCAGACTATCCGAGAGACTGGGCTCCATGAGGAGAATTGTGTCATCAGGATTGGTGGAAGAGCTATTAATAATCTGCGTTATGCAGATGACACAGCCCTGCTTGCTGAAACTGAGGAGGACCTCATGCACTTGCTGCGAAGGGTCAAGGACTGCAGCCTTCGGTATGGACTGGGGCTCAAGGTCAAGAAGACAAAGATTCTCACCACTGGACCAATTGGCAGCATCAGGATGGATGACGAAGAGATTGAGATTGTTTACAGCTTCAGCTTGCTCGGCTCCATAGTCAACACCCTTGGCACCAAGCAGTCAGGAAATCAAAAAGCGTATCGCGATGGGAAAGTCTGCTGTTAGGGACCTCTCTAAAGCACTCAAGAGCAACAGTGTCTCTCTGGAGACTAAGGTGTGCCTGATACAGGCCATGATCTTTGCAATCGCTTGTTATGCATCAGAGAGTTGGACAATGACTAGGGAGGGCAGAAGGAGAGTTGATGCTTTTGAGCTGTGGTGCTGGAGAAGAGTACTGAATGTACCATGGACTGCCAGGAAAACAAACAGATTCATCTTGGAGAGGATTAAACCAAGCTACTCCTTGGAGGCAAGGATTCTGGGGCTTCGTCTGACATACTTTGGACATGTTGCCAGGAGGGACGGGTCCTTGGAGAGGGACATCATGCTTTGGAAGGTGGAGGGACAGCGCAGGAGAGGAAGACCCTCTTTGAGATGGATTGATTCAGTGACTGGGGTAATCGGGATGGGTGTGTCAGAGGCAGTGCGGTTGGCTCAGGATAGAGCAGGGTTTAGGGCTGTTGTGCATAGGGTCGCTATGAGTCACAAACGACTCGACGGCACATGACAATAAACAACAAAACCACACACACACACACACACACACACACACACACACACTTTATAGTGGTCTTCTTTATATTCTGATGAGTTACACAGCTGGAAAATCAGTTAATTGAAGGAATATTATTGTTGTTGTTATGTACCATCAAGTCAGAACTGACCCATAGCAGACCTTCTGATATCTTTTCAGAGGCAGTTAATTGCGTAAGAGGAGACTGCCATCTTTCTCCCTGTGAATATTTGGTCTATTACTACTCTGTGCCTTCAGGATTTTAGCACAACTTCTTATTACAAATTTACCAGACCTCCCTACTTAAAGGCATAGTAATGTAAAATGGAACAGCAAGTCGAGAGACTATCAATAAAGTAAAATATAGTCTGCCTCAAAATATCTGGAGAATACAATCTTTGTGATAGAAAAATTAAAAAACAATGTCTCAAAAAGATGCACAACAATTAATGTAAACTCCAAATCCAAGTCCTCCGGATTTTGAAGTTCTAAATATAGAAGATACTTTATCTTCAAAGGAAATACAACTCTTAGGAGCCTTATTGGAGATGAAATGGGACAAGACATAACTACATTAGCCATTATTTCTATCCATTTGCTTCTTTGCTAAAACCAATCAAGGATGACAAAGGAACCTGAATTCAAATATATCTATGTCTTTGATTGAAACTATATGTTCCTCAAAATTTGAAGTGTTTACTATCCATATACTCCCATCCACGTCCCAAAGGATGTTAGATTAGTTCTTAAAGAGTATTGGACTAACTCAAGAAATATAAGAATGAGTGACACTTATGGTTGATAACTTCTAAAAAAAAGAATAGGAAAAAGAGTAAATATACTTTTAATTAACTAGTAAAGGTGCAAGTCTGGAGGGATGATGTAAGAACTTGCACAATTAATTATTTTCTAATCTTCAATCAAAGTTAGATTTCTAAAAATATTCTACTAATTATCTTTAAATAGGTGTCTCTTTGAATGATTTATGCATAAATTTATTTTTTATTTATTTTCTTGTTGGCTAAATTTTTCTTTAATTCTTATGATATTGTAGCAGCATAAATGTAGCCTTAGTATAGTAACAGCAGCAGTATTAGCAGTAGTAGTGGTTATGATAGTGATAGTATTTAGAGTTACTGAGTCAAATTATTAACTTTAATATTAAATATTTCTTTTTTAATTGTTTTTAAATTTTCTTTTATTTGCTTGCTTACAAAGTTTGAATACACTATGTTTCACAGTATTCTCTATTCACATTGTGTTTCATACAATCATACATATGCATTATGTTTTATAAAATTAATCACCATTGGACTTTGCCCATCATTACGATGTCTTTTCCCCTGGATCTTTCCCCTTTCCTTGCACCCCCTCCCTCCACCCACCAAACTGTGCAACCCTGTGGTTTTTACCCCTACCTATCATCACCCCTACAAATAAAGCACTTTTAGAACTTTTATTATCTTACATAGAGGTTAATGAGGCTTCATATTTGCAGGTTTCTTAAATGTATAAATTTTTATTGGCCTGACCTTATGGCTTATGGAGTATTTCTTTGCACATAATTATGGAGAATATAGTTATGATACTACTGTCAGCATGCAAGAGGAATCTAGAAACTGACTTTATATGTAATATTATTGCATAGCAATTTATAATGAAATTAAATTTAATTTAAGATATCATTACTTCACTCATAGGAATATGCAATACATAGAAGCTTTTTGTTTATAGGGCATTCAATTATACAGGTACTTATATAACTAAACTTCATAAGGTCTCACTTTCATATGCATAATTTATTATTTTGATTATTTACTGTACCTTAAAATGAAAAGAATACTTGCAAATTTTCAAATGCCACATAAAAGTTTAATTAATTCTAAATTGTGTCTACTATCAACCGGCAAGCAATCTGCAACCTGTCAGAATACAAGTTCAAGACAAAAGAGTGAAAGAAGAGAATATTTATTTTCCAAATTTCTGATTGAATTATTTGACTAATATCTATCTCAACTATGGTTCCATAGTTTTAAGGAACTATATGTTAAACTGAAGGCATGCAGTTCAAGTCCATTAATTGCAATGTAGGAGAACGAACAATCTCCTCCTGTATGATTTAAAGACTCTGAAACCCTCTAGAAAGTCAGCTATGAGTCTAACTCCTCAGTATGTTAAAAACAAACATAACTGTCTCAACAATTTGTACTGAAGAGTCATGTTTTTGCAGGTTATCTATAATTCATTTTACAGTCATCAAGAATTTAACTGTAGTGTTTTGGAAAATCACATGTAATTTTACATTTATAGTTATAATTTAACTGTACATCTATTTCTTTGCCTTGTGCATTTATATAGTTTTCCAACAAGACAAAATTTGAAGTATTTTACTCCAGTAAGTTTTGGATTTTACTTTATCCAGTGAAACATGAACAGAAATAATGTACAAGGAGGATCTCAGTTTGCTTGATGGATTTTCATCTTGGTTTATCTGAACTTCATTCTTTTGAGAAAAGCATACCATAAATAGGTCATTAATACTATGACCTTAGTCCCAAATCGATGGCACAAGAAGTAAAATTAAACAAGTATTTTCCCAGCCCTACCCCCAGGATACTTTTTTTGACACATACTTTACATATGCTATGTGTCTATACACACGTTGTTTTTGTGTACCATCTAGTCAGAACTGACCCATAGATGGTGCTCCAGTGGGTTTTCAGAGACAGTTAATTGCATGGGAGGAGAGCAGCTGATTTCACTGAACCGCATGCCTTTGGGATTGCAGCACAGCTTCTTGCCACTAGGCTGCCATATATATTTTTTCTCGTTTGGTGGACCACAATTACTGTAATTTTTCTTAGCAAAATATTATTTTTTCCCTCTGACAATAGAAAACTTTCAATTCTCTCAGTATTAGGGAAGAAATTACTTGCATTGGAAATTCATAATCTTACACAACTTTAAGTCTAAAGTGATGAAGATGGCACAGAACTGGGAAGATTTCCGAATAACTCTTCCCTCATAGGGTTTCTGTGAATCATACTCAACTCAATGGCAACTAACAAAACTGAAATTTAAATGAGCCTGGATAAAATATTTCATACTATGATCTATATATTGATAAAAGAGTGTAAAACAATGTTTTGTTTTAAGGCATTGAAAACTTGAAATTATTATGCTGAAAATTTGAATAAAAAGACTTATATGATATTACTGAGTGAAACAAGTACTTACCGATAATCTGTAAAGAAACAAGTATGCTAAGCAAGTAAATAAAAAGAAAGAGTTTGTGAATTAAATAATAGATAATTGCCATATGTAGAAAAATGCAAAATAATGCAAACCAGGATGGGATGAATGTTTAAACAGAGCCCTTACGGGTAGTAGAAGAATTACGAAGTTTGAAGAAAATGACAGAATTTAAGAAAGTTGGTGTAAAGAATTTCAAATAAGAAAAAACTTCATTCAATGAAAGGAAAATTATGAGAGATGATTCAGAATTTAAGAAAGTAGGTGTAAAGAATTTCAAATAAAAAACCCTTCATTCATTGAAAGGAAACTTATGAGAGATGATTCAGGGTTATGTGTGGCTATTAAACGTTTATCTTTTATTGAGAGAAGTGGTCATCCATTAAAAAGATCAATAACTCTGCTAAAATTACTGCAATAATTAAATGATTTGTGAAGGGATTAACATATGCCATTTAATATTTTGAAATTATTATTATTAGTATTAGTTATATTCTAGAAATAAATTATAAAAGATAAAGCAGAAAACAGACCCTGAGGCATCAAAAAAGTGGTTGCCAAGGAAAAAGTGAGAATAGCTGGAACTATTAAAATATTGGAACTATTAAAATACTGGAACATTGACTAAGTGGATGCTTTAGAGAATATTTAGAGAATAGGTTTGATGTCATCATTTAATGTTAGTCTGGAAATATTTTAGTCAATTGGAGAGGATGAAAATGAATATTTAATGTTTATGCTTTTTAAAAATAATTATGATCTTATTGTTGCTAGGTGTTATCAAGTTAACTATGATCTTCTAAATTTTGAATCCAAACCCGTCCTATCCTGTGCCACCCTTATTATCTCTGATATCCTTGAACTCATTGTTGTAGTCATTATAGAAATCCAGGTTATTGTGGGTCTTTGTCTTCTTTGCTGATGCTCCATCTTTTCAAGAAAAATTCTTTTTTTCCCAAGGTCTGGCCTCTCTTAACAACATGCCTGAAGTATGTGAGATGAAATTTCACCATCTTTGCCTCTAAGAAACAATTAGTCCCTCCTGTCAACATGCCCAAAATAAGTGAGATAGAGCTTCAGAATTCTTGCCTCCAAAGAGCAACACGCTTTCACTATATAGGATAGACGTGTTCTTTTTTCAGTCCTTGTTTTATGTTCAATTTTCTTCTCCAGCAGAATGAGCTCTCTGATTCATAGCAAGTAACTGCAAAGAACAAGTCCTAGATCAGATGCACTTTAATCTCTAGACTGAAATCACATCACTACTCTTCACCACTTCTGGAGAGGTCTCTGACAACAGATTTAACTAACACAACTTGTCTTTTGATTTCTTATCTGCTTGTGCCAAGAATATTGATTGTGGAACTGAAGAAGTGGAAATTATTAACAATCTCAAACCCTTCTCTATTTTTCATAGTGATGCCCATTGACCCAATGACGAGAATCTTCATCTTCTCAATTAGAGCTTCAATTCATTTTGGGACTGCAGTCATTGACCTTCAGCAAGTGCTTTATTTTCTCCTTTTCAGTAAGCAAAGTGTGTCATCTGCATAGCACAGGTTTTTTTATTAATTCTCTTTCAATCGTTATGCCACATTTCTCCTCATAAAGCCCAGCGTTCCAAGTGACCTGTTCCACAAATAGATTGAAAAGGTATGGAGACAGGATGCATCCCTGATGTACCTTTTTCTGATTTTGAACCATGCAGTACTTTTGCTCTATTCTTGTGACTGCTTCCTGGTTAGCTACATGTTTCACATAAGCACAATTAGGTCTTCTGTGATTCCTATTCTTGTCAAGTTTAGCCACAATTTGATCCACAAAGAATATCCAAATGCCTTTGCATAATCAATGAAACGACAGATAAACATTCCTCTGGTATTCTCTGCTTTCAGTCAAGATCCGTCTGACATTAGCTATCATGTCCTTAGTGCCAGCTTGAACTTCCGGCAGTTCTCGGTTGATGTACTGTTCCAGACGTTTTGGGATAATCTTCAGCAAGATTTGTTGGCATGTGAAATTAGTAATATTGTTGAATAATTTCCTCTCTGTTGGATCATATTTTTGTGGAATTGGAATAAATATAGATGTCTTTCAGTTAGTTATCCATGTAATTGTCCTCCAGATTTCTTGGCATAGTCTGGTGAGCACATCCAGTGCTACATATGGTTATTGAAATATGTCAATTGGTATGCCATCAATTCCTCTGGCCTTCCTTCTCTTTTCCCAATTCCTTCAGAGCTGCTTGAACTTGCTTGCCACTGTCTCTTTGTCATGTGTCTCATGAAATTCTTATGTGTCACCTTCTTTTGATGATTCCTGGATCATTCACTACTCTGCCTATAACCACTTTAAGTATTGCAACTTGAGACTGGAATTTGTTCATCACTTCCTTCAGTTTAAGAAATGCCTAGTGAGTTCGTTTCTTGTGATTTTCTGACTCCAGGTCCCCACATATTTCGTGATAATGTTTTGCTTTGTCTTCCTTTGCTGCCTGACCTTTGAACTCTTCTATTCAGCTCCTTAACTTTCTGATTTCTTCCCTTTGCTTTTGCTTCTTGGCACTCTAGTGCAATATTCAGAGTCTCTTTCAACATTCACCTTAGTCTTTTCTTCCTCCTCTGTAAACATAATGTTTTGCCTTCCTCTCATATGATTTTTTCTATTCTCCAACAGCTCATCTGTTCTTTGTTTATTAATGTTCAAGGCCTCAAATATATTCTAAGATTTTTTTTTTTCTAAATTCAGGTGGAAAAGACTCAAAGTCAAATTTGTTTCTTGTGGATTTTATTTCATTGTCTTCAGCTTCTTCAGATTGGATTTGCATAAGAGTAGTTGATGGCCTATTACAAAATCAGCATCTGGCCTAGCTTTCACAGTCAGATGACTGCATGGTTCACAGATAGCAGTTCCAGGGCACATAGGCAACATTTGATGTGAAAAGACATCATTGTAAGACCAATAGATGAGAAGACCCTGATTGAAGAAGGCAAGATCAGCACAGTGGAATCAATTGCATGTTGTCTTCACAGCGGTAACTGAAGAATTGATCAAATTAGAAACTGGCTATCTTGAATACTAAGGTATGAGGCAACTAGTAGATGGGTTACACATTTTCATGAAAAATGTAATTCTTATTAAGATGATTATAAAGGAAAAGTTATTTTTTTCAAATCTGAAGGTTAATGGCTTGAAAAGCCAAGAGTAGTCTGTAATGTTAAAGGTTTATTGCTGAAAATGGCTTTCCTCACTATTGACTAACTTTATTATTTTGTGATGAAATATTTATTGTATTAAGAAGATCAAGAAAACTAAGATTCTCACCACTGGGCCAATTGGCAGCATCAGTATGTATGGTGAAGCGATTGAGATAGGTAAGTGTTTTAGTTTACTTGGTTCCACAGTCAGCACTCTTGGTAACATCAGCCAGGAAATCAGGAGATTAATTGCATTATGAAAGTCACCTGTGAGGGACCTTTCAAGAGTACTGAAGAGCAATGACATCAGGCTGGAGACTAAGGTGCTCTAGTCTTTTCAATACGTGCTATGCATCAGAGACTTGGATAGTGAATAGGGATAATAGGAAAATAATTGATGCCTTTGAGCTGTGGTGCTGGAGAAGAGTGTTGAATATACCATGGACTGATAGGAAAGCAAACAGGTTTGCCCTGGAGAGGGTGAAACTACAATCCTCCTTGAAGTCAAGGATTCTGAAGCTTCGTCTGACATAGTTTGGGCATGTTGCAAGGAGGGACTGGTCCTTGGAAAGGGACATCATGCTTGGGAGTATGGAGGGACGGTGCAGTAGAGAAAGACCCTTAATGAGATGGATTGATTCTGTGAGTGGAATGGCGGTAATGAGAGTGTTTGAGATGGCTAGATTGGCACAGGATAGAACGGCATTTAGGGCTCTTGTGCACAGGGTAACTGTGTCGCAAGTGACTCAATGGCACATAACAACAACAACATTAAGAAGATTGTATTAAGGTGAGATATTAGCTGACTAGAGGCTTACATAAACTGCTGGAAGCTCAATGCTCACATTCATTTAGGTCACTAGCTCTTGGAAACCGTATCTAGCTGGGCCACAACTGATAGTCTGCAGGATTCTGGCTCATCACAACATGGTCCTATAATCTACAGTTGAATGAGTGATTTTCCTGATGAGTTTCATTTTCTTTGAGACTTGCCATCAAAAGGATAAAGAAGGAATGCAGAGATATAGAAGGAATCCAAGGGATATAGATGTAGGGGAACTGAATGAAAGAGGACTAGTTTGATGTCAGAAATCACGGAGTGATACCGTAGAGCATATATTTGAGAAATTGTTGACTTTCTCTTTTAGCAGCTGGTCTGCTACTAATGTTAGCAGAATGGTTTGTAAATGCAAATATATAGAGAGAAAAGGCACAGCACTAAATAAGCAACTTTCTTAGTTTTGAAATATGGAAGGTTTCCTTTCTGTATTTTTTCAACTTCTTAGTCTGGTAGAGGTTTTGTATGAGCAAAATTAAGCTTTCTGGGATTCCCATTCTTCTCACTATCAACCATAATTTGTTGTGATTTATGCAATCAAACATTGTTGCATAGTCACAGGGAATACAAATAGATATCCTTCTGGTGTTCTCTGCTTTCAGTCAACATACATCTTATATCAATAGTGTTATTCCTGGTGTCATTACCTCTTTTTTTCACAGTTCTCTATCCATGTATTGTTAGGATGATTATGCCATTGTTACAAAATAATTTGAGGTTTAGGTGAGGGAGTTCTGGTGATTTAATCCTTAAAGAGGTGAACTGCTAATCCAAAGACCATTTATTATTGTAGTTTGAATCTACCAGCAGTTCTGCTAGAGAAAGATGGGCAATCTCCTCCTATGTAATTACAGCCACAGACACCAAATGTAGAATCAGCTATGAGTGAGTTCTCATTGAACTTCAATGAAATGATGATGATAATGTGAATGGCATGGCTGTAATTAAAACTTAGATTGGTGAAGGTCAAGTTTTCCTATCTTGTCTGCCATATATTGAAATAGATTATGTAAGACCACACATTCCAGGAATATGGTCCTGATACACAGATAGCACTGAGAGAATCATATCTGCTTTGCCAGCAAAACTAAGTTATACATATTCCCAATTTAAACCAATGCTTGTATCTTGTGCATATCACTTGTGTTGAACAAAAAGATACTTGAGTATTCTGGAAACTCAGGGTGATTTTTCCTACATTATTTTCCTCATTTTGTGCTTCAAATTTAATATATACTTTGATCCATTAACAAGTATGAGCTTTATTGTGGTTTTGATCACACTATATTGTTTCTAAAGTGTTCTGGTACCTTTCTATTACCTTCTTCTTGAAATATGTTCAAATAAATATAATTCATATGAGGCAAAGAAAGCAAAGCAAAAAATAACTACTATAAAGGCAATTAAAACTCATTGTGACATCTTATGTGTCAAAGCAAATCTGTGCTCCCATAGATATTTAATGACTTTTTTGTATACAGGTTACTAAATATTGTTTCTCAAAAGCTTACAATGTTAACTTGATATGCAATCGTGGACTAACAGTTAAGAACACTAAATGCATCATCTGGGGAATTCTTAACTGGTATGGGAGCACTGGTGGCCTAGAGGCAAGAGGCTGCAATACAATCCCAAAGGTACGTGGTTCAAATCCACCAGCTGTTCTATCATGGAACAACTGAGAATTTGAACTTTGTACATTTTGATAGGCAATATAT
>NW_006399948.1:4564722-4570954 GCF_000299155.1 Elephantulus edwardii
TGTGTCATCTGCATAATGCAGATTGTTGATAGATCTTCCACCAATCCTAACACCACCCTTCTACTCATTGAGCCCAGCCTCCTGGATAATCTGTTCTGCATACAAGTTTCATGGGAAAACTTTGCCCTGCCCCACAGCTGAACAAAAGTCCCAAGACAGAGCCAAAATCATTCCTGAGAATCACAGAGGGGGATACAGAGTAGTCCGCGGGTGCAGAATAGGGGCCAATACAGAAGCGACTCGCGGGGATTCAGTCTATACATCAGTTCTACAGGACACATCACCCTCACTTCGGAGACATTACCACTAAATTTAAGAGACACTGGTCACAGCATAAGGAATTGTAAGCAGCTGATGCCAAGAAAGCTTCCGATAAAAGCTATCAGATCAAGGGTTGGACAATGGAAGATAATAAATGCTGAACCAAACTCACTACACTGAATTAATTCCAGCTCAAAGCAACACCTCAGTAGGTTTGCAAGTTGTGATTCTTAATGGAAGGGAACTGTTAATCTTTCTTCCAACAACAGATCTGAAATTTGCCCTTTATGAAAACATATTCCAGAGTGTTGTATCATTAAAAATTGCCACTAGCAATGAATAATCCAGTTTTTCCTAATCTTCACCAACATTTGATATTAACACAATTTTTAATTTTAATTTTCTGATGGTGTATGATAATATCTCATTGTGGTTCTTTTGGTTTCTATATTTCTACTGGGTGATGATGATAAATATCTTGTGCTATTCTTATGATCTATAATATGCTCAAGTACATGGTAACAGTCACACTCCTACTATTTACTAAAACTACCAAACAATGTTGTTATTGATATAAGGTGACATTGAGTTGAGTACAACTTATAGCAACTCCATGCACAATCTATTTGAACCCTGACCTATCTTGTGCTATCTTCACAATCTCTAACACACTCAAGCCTATTGCTACAGTCACTGTGACACCTCACCTGGTTGAAGGTCTTCCATTTCTTCACCACCCGTTCACCTTCCCAAGCATGATGTACTTCTCCAAGGAATAATATGTCCTAAATTTTGCTTCAAGTTTGTTGTTGCTGTTAATTGCCTTATAAACAGCTTACCTGAATACTGTCCTATCCTGTGCAAGCCACACCATCTTTGAAGCGCTCAAGCTCATTGCTGATGTCACAGTGTCAATTCCTCTCATCGGGGCTCTTCCTCTCTCTCTTAGACTCTTCATATTTCCAAGCATGATGTCCTTCTCATGCTAATAGCAGCAGATAGCTACATGACCAAAGTATGAAAAATGAAGCTTCACTATCTTTGCCTCCAAGGAACCCTTCTGCTACACTCTTTCCAAGACATATTTGCTTGTTCTCTTGGCAGTTCAATACTCTTCTCCAACACCCCAATTCAAAGGCGTCAATTTTTCTTCTGTCATCCTTGTTCATTGTCCAGCTATCTGATGTGTAGCAAGGGACTGAGAAAACCATGGTCTGAATTAGGCACACCTTAGTATTTAAACTCTTAGTCTTTGCTCTTCAGCTCTCTGGAGAGGTCCCTGACAATGGACTTGCCCAATGTAATATGTCTTCTGATTTCCTGACTGCTGGTACCAAGGATATTTATTGTTGATTCAAGGAAGATGATATCATTGGTAGCTTTAATCCTTTCTCGATCTATCATAATGTTAGTTATTGGTTTTAAGGACCTTTGGGTTTGTTTGGTTTTGGTTTTATAATGGTTAGGTGCAATCTATACCAAAGACTGCAGTCCTTGATCTTCTGCAGCAATTTCCTCAAGTCCTCCTCACTTTCAGTAACCAAGGTTGTGTCATTTGAACAATGTAAGTTGTTGATAAGTCTTTATCTCATTCTAATGACACATTCCTCCTCATAGTGTCTGGCTCTCACATTTTTACTCAGCACAGAGATTTAATAAGTGTGAAGAAAGAATAAAACTCCTTTTTTAAAAAAAATTTTAAATCATGTGTTGTTCCCTTGCTCTGTTTGCACAACAGCCTCTTTGTCTAGTTGTACATTTCACATGAGCAAAATTAGTTTTTCTGAATGATGCATTCTTCTCAATGTTAGCCATAATTTATTAAGACCCAGACAGATAGTCCAACGTCTTTTTATAGTCAATAAAGTAGAGATAGACATTTTTCTGGTATTCTTTATTTTCAGCCTAGATCCATCAGACATAAGCAATAATATCCCTGGTACAACAGGCTCTTCTAATTCCTGTTTAAACATCTGGAAGTTCCCTAACTCTGTACTATTCTAGCCATTTTTGAATTATCTTTAGCTGTATAATGCTTGCATCTGATATTAATGATATTTTTCAATAGTTTCCACATTCAGTTAGATCAACTTTCTTGGAAATAGGAACAAAATGGGATGTCTTCCATTCAATTGGCCAGATAGCTATTCTCCAAATTTCCTGGCATAAACTGAAGAGCACACTCAGTGTCATCTGTTAGCCAAAACATTTTATTGGTATCCCATCAATTCCTGGGGGCTTATTTTTTGCTAAGTCCTTCAGTGTGGCTTAAACTTCATCCTTCATTGTCATTTACTCTTGTTTATACAGTATTTCCTGAAAATTATCAGTGTCAACTAATTCTTTTAATTTACAATTATTCTATGTGTCTCTTCCATCTTAGTTTGATGCTTCCTATATCATACAAGATTTTGTCTGTAGCATCTCTTGGTATTTCAACTAGAGGCTTCTATGTTTTTCCGCTTGAGAGAAGTGAGACAGTTTTTACCCTTTTTATTCTCTGTCTCCAGCTCTCTGCATATGTCATGACAGTTTGTGCTTTACATTCTTGTTCTATTCTCTGAAATCTTCTGTTCAGGTCTTTTGCTTTGACATCTTTCTTTGTATCTTCTTGATTTCCAAAACAATTTTCATAGTCTCCTCTGACATCCATTTTGCTTTTTCTGTATCTTCCTTCTTTGTAATGACCTTTTACTGTCTTCATAGATGATATTTTTTATATTCTCCCACAATATCTCTCGGTTTTGTTCACTGGAGTTCAATGCCTCAAACATGTTCTTGAGTTGATTTTCCAATTCAACTCGAACAGACTTAAGGTCAGATTTTGATCCCTGCAGACTAATTTTCATTTCCTTCTGCTACAATTTAAACTTTCATGCAAATAATTGATAGACTGTTCCACAATCCGCATCAGGTCTGATTTTTATTGCAGATGTTGTGCTTCTTCAATGATTCCTTCCATGACATTTTCACTTTCATTCCTATGCAGCCCATCAAATGAGGTCCATGTATAAAATCACCTTTAATATATATATTTTTCAAAGGTATTTGCTATCAACAAATCATTGAGCACACAAAATTCATTCATTCAAACTTCGTTTCTGTCATGAAGTCTATACTTTTCAATTGCCATTACTTCTCCATTGTTTCCAGATTTTGCATTCCAGTCATTAATAAACATTAAAACCATTTTATTGCATTTTTGGTCAATTCCAGATTTAAAACAACAACAACAACAACAACAAAAAAACCTCTCAATCTTTTCCTCTTTGGTTTTATCTGTAGGAGTGTACATTTGAATAGTAGTCATACTAACAGATCTTATGTGCATATGGATAATATCACTCATAACATTGTACTTCAGGATGGAACTTGAAATTGTCTTTTTAACTATGAATGCAACATAATTATTCCTCTTTTTCTATTCCCAGCATAATATACCTTGTGATTATTTGATTCAAAGTGTCCAAAGCTTGTCCATCTCATCTCTCTAATGTCTAGAATGTCAAGCTTCATGCATTCCATTTTATTTTTTTACAACTTCTAGTTTGCCCCATTCATGGTTCCTTCATACATTCCAAGGAACCTCAGGTAATTTTCGTTTTTGTGGAAACAAATTCTCTCCTTGACAGTCTTGACTTTTTCCCTTCAAATCCCACAAAGAGTTTCTTATTTCTGCGCAACCTTAAGGGTAAGGCCATCAGAAAAGAAGAATATTAAAGAGTGGCCTTACTCTGAAGTTGTTTTTAAGTGTGGAATTGTTAGGAGGAAAAGGGGCGGGGGGAATCAGGCAAATTATAGAGGGATTTTTTTTCCAAAAAAGGGAAAATTACCTGAGATTTGTATTGCTTGGTGATTCTAGAAAACAACATTGTGTGTTCAGTGGAAAGAGAAAACAAGTTTAGAGGGAAAAAAATAATTGCTATGAAGGCAATATATTGAATGATCTAGAAAGTATCAAAAGATAATAAAGGGAATACACAGAATAACTGTACCAGAAAAAAACTGTTTGCCACAAAAAATAAAATACAGGAAGTACCATATGATCAGGAGCCAGTGATAATGAAGGAAAAGGAAGTGGCATTGGCAAAAAATAAGGTCCCAATTGATGTTGTTGTTATGTGCCGTAGAGGCACTTGGGACTCATAGCGACACAATGTACAAGAGCCCTAAATGCTGCTCTATCCTGTGTCAACCTCGCTGTCTCCAACACATTCATTCCCACCACCCCAATCACAGAATTGATCCATCTCATTGAGGATCTTCCTCTCCTGTGCTGTCCCTCCACTCTCCCAAACATGATGTTCCTCTCCAAAGACCAGTCCCTCCTTGCAACATGCCCAAAGTATGTCAGACAAAGCTTCAGAATCCTTGACTCCAAGGAGCATTCCTGGCTTCACCCTCTCCAGGGCAAACCTGTTTGTTCTCCTAGCAGCCCATGGTATATTCAACAATCTTCTCCAGCACCACAGCTCAAAGGCATCAACCAATTAACTTGTTTCAATTAGCAAATGCAGCCATGAATGTGATCACCAGTCTATGCCAGAAAATTTGGAGGACAGCTATCTGGCCAATAGAATGGAAGAGGTCCATATTTGTTCCCCTTTCAAAGAAAGTTGACCCAAATGAATATGGAACCTCTCAAAAAGATCATTAACATCAGATACAAGCAAAATACTGCTAAAGACCATTCAAAAATGGCTAGAACAGTACGTAGATAGGGAACTGTCAGAAGTAGAAGGATATAGAAGAGACCATGGCATCAGGGATATCATTGCTCATGACAGATGAATCCTCACTGAAAGTAAAAAAATAACAGAAGAATGTCTATTTGTTCTTTATTGACTATGCAATGGTGTCTCTCTGGACACTAAGGTGCATATGATATAGGTCATGGTCTTTGCAATCACATGTTATGCATCAGAGAGTGGGACAATGACCGAGGAGGACAGAAGAAGAATTGATGCCTTTGAGCTGTGCTACTGGAGAAGAGTATTGAGAGTACCATGGAATGGCCCAGGATAGGGAAGGGTTCAGAACAGCTGTACGTAGGGTTGTTAAGCATTGCAGGCAACTCAACCATTAACATTCTATGAAAGGTTGGGAAGCACGACTAGCATCCCCTTCCTAAATCACAGGCCCCCGCAACTCTAGGAACTTTCATAAATGTAGATAGTTGTAGAGGGGCTTCAGGCCTTTTGTTCATAGGGTCCCTGAGTCATGCTCAACTTGAAGGCAAACAACAACAGCAGTATGGGCAGGAGATGGGGTGGTTAATCATAGGGTCACACAATTTGATGGGTTGAGGGAGGGGAGGGTGAAGCAAATGAGAAAGATACACTATGAAAAATGATGTATAAAAACTTTGTAAATAACCCAGTATATAGATAGAGATAGAGATAGAGATAGAAAAAGAGATAGATGATAGATAAATACACACACACACATATCATCTTTAGTACACAATCTCAGCAAAACTTCAGATGACTTAATTCACTGTTCAAAGAAAATTTTCATCTGTTCTTTGCCTTCTATTTAAAAATCCCTTAAGACATCTAGAATAACAATTTTAGTCATGAATTTACTGCCTTTAAGAATATTTAAGACAATTTAAACAGAAAATTTGAATTAACAAAGTATCATCTTGGTTCTTGGTTTTTTACAATAAGATAAAGACTACTAAACTCGAATCTAATATATCAGTGGCATGGCAGAAATCAAATTATTAAAGACAAATAAGTAAATTCTTCGTGCAAAGACATTTCTCTAATAGAAATGGTCAAAATTATTTTATACATGATTCAAAACAGATATATAATATAAAACTAATTCTCTCCTGAAATTATATATACATATATATTTGTGAGTGCGTATATATGTGCATATGTGTGTATGTGTGTATGTATGTATGTGTGTGTGTGTATATATATAGATAGATAGATAGATATAGATAAAGATAGATAGATAGATA
>NW_006399948.1:4571054-4572583 GCF_000299155.1 Elephantulus edwardii
TGCATATCATAAGAAAAAGAGCCTATAATTGGAAATAATGATTAAACTCTAATAAAAGATGAAAGACTCTACTTTTATGTGTGTTCCAGCTCAAAAGCTCCCTGGGCTCATTGACTCTGACAGCTTTACTAGACTCCATTAAGCATTAGTTAAATTAGCCATAACTTTTAAACATTTTTGCTTAATTACTTTGTGATTCTGAGATAACTCAAGAGTATACTAAAACTTGATACCACTACAATACACTTTGCCTTCACAGTGTAGCATCACAATTATAAATTCTGATCAGAAACTCACCATCAGAATCCCATAGAACTGCTCTGCTGAATCATACAACAAAAATAAAAGAAATGAGACAAAATGGCATATGGTTGCATACAAGGAAAAATTGTTTTTAGAGATGACTGAAGTCCTTGGAGGTTTTCTCTTTTAAAACATTTTATTTTGTCTTGAATAAATCAGTAAGTTCATTGGCTTTTAATGAGAAGATTTTTGTTTGCTTTTTTGGTATTGATAATGAATTTAATTATCCCCTTTTAAAAATCTGCCCATTGTGTAGGTTTCTACAAGCAATAAATAATTCAACCACAAATTAAAAGCATTGCCAAAATAATGAATGAAAATTGTAACTAACTTTTTGGTCATGAATACATTTATTTATTAATTTTACAAATAATCACTACTGGCATACTACACTCTAGACAGTAATTTGGACACTTCAGGTGACCTTTAGAAGCATTATGCTATTTTAAGTGTATACTTTAAACTATTTGGAATATTGCATTTCTTAGGATGTGACTACTAGATAAATTAAAATTATAAATATGAAAATGAAAATAAAAAGAAATATGTTTAGAGTTTGAAATACATTAAATACTTTTCAAACAAGTCAACTGAAACATTCTATTACTTATGTAATAACAGATATTTCTTGATTACCTACAATATGTCAAGAAAATTTAAAAATATGAAAATAAATGTCAAAGCCACTACACTCACTGTAGTTGTTGTTATGTGCCATCAAGTCGCTTGCGAATAATAGCGACACTATGTACAATAGCCCTAAACCCTGCTCTATCCTGTGCCCATCGCATTACCTCTGACACACCCATCCTGATTACCCCAGTCACTGAATCAATCCACCTCATAGAGGGTCTTCCCCTCCAGCGCTGTCCCTCCGCCCTCCAAAGCACGATGTCCCTCTCCAAGGACTTGTCCCTCCTTACAACAAGTCCAAGGTATGTCAGACGAAGCCCCAGAATCCTTGCCTCCAAGGAGCAGCCCAGTTTAACCCTCTATAAGATGAACCATAGCATTGATTTCACATGCAAGCAAGATTCTGCTGAAGATTATCCAAAAACGACTGGAACAGTACATCAGCAGAGAACTGCCAGAAGTCCAGGATGGGTTTAGAAGGGGTCGTGGTACTAGGGATATTGTAGCCGATGTTAGATGGATCTTAGTTGAAAGCAGAGAATACCAGAAGAATGTCTATCTGTGTTTCATTGATTATGCAAAGGCATTTGACT
>NW_006399948.1:4580693-4587545 GCF_000299155.1 Elephantulus edwardii
TCCTTTCCAGGATGAATCTGTTTGTTTTCCTAGCAGTCCACGGTACCCTCAATACTCTTCTCCAGCACCACAACTCAAAGGCATCAATTCTCCTTCTATCATCCTTGGTCATTGTTCAACTCTCTGATGCATAACATGTGATTGCAAACACCATAGCCTGTATCAGACGTGCCTTAGTCTCCAGAGAGGCACCATTGCTCTCCAGTACCAGAAGGGGCTATTCCTCTGAGAAAGAAAGGGAAAGGGGTCACTAAAGGAGAAGATGACTTTTAACCAGGTAGATTGACATGATGACTGCCACAATGGGCTCTTGTGTGTCTCAAAGTTTAAGGATGGCACAGGATAGAAAAAGGTTCAGATCCTTTTGTTCATAGGGTTGCTATAAGTAATACAGGACTTGACAGCACCTCACAACAATAATAAGGTCTTTATAGAGGATACCAAATTACAGACCAGACGCAGAAATGTTTTCATTTTGAAACCAATGTATAAAGGTGCCAGATTCAATTTCTTTATCTTTCTTTAAAATCTGAAGTAAATTTTATTTATAGAAAAGTTGGAACAATAAAATGTTGCAGTATCACCTTAATGGTAGTAATATAAAGAGCCATGATATCATTATTAAAGTTGAAACACTGACACTGATTGATAAAATACTATTAACCAAACTACAAATTTTATTAAGGATTTTCCTTTTTTTATCCCTAATGCACTTGTTTGTTTGTTTCAGGATGCCATTCAGGATACTACTTTCTGTTTAGTTGTCATATCATCTTAGTCTCTTTCAATCCATCATAATTTATTCTCCTTTCATTTTCTTTCATGACCTTGAACACATTAGAAAGTCTTGGTCAGGTAATTTGTTGAATGTCACTAAATGTGGGTTTGTCTGATGTGTTCTCATGATTAGACTTGAGGTTATAGATTTTTAAGAAAAGTATTACAAGGATGATGTGTCCTTCTCATATAAGAGGTCACTGATATCAACGTGAGTTATTGCGGGAGTTAACCCAAATTTTTAGAAAAAAGTAATGTAACTATAATCTATGTTTGGAAAATATTTGATAGCTATTCCTTTGAGTTTAGAATGTAGGGAATTGAGAACAGAATGTGAATAGCAATTAGGAGGTGTTTATCATAAGCCAGTCAACAGAAAGATATGTAGTTTTTACATGAATAGCAATAACAAAGGTAAAAAAAAGTAGTTGCAAAGTTCCATAATTAGTTTTTCAAAGGTTCTTGAGGGAAAACTGGCAGGATTTTCTGATGTTTTACATGTAAGATAATAACTAAGATTTTATTGTGATCACCAAGAACAAATTTATTATATACTATTAAGTGACTGGAGGAGTCAAGGGTATATTTAGAAGTTTGCATTTAGATATGTAATTCTAATATGTCTCTCAGATATCCAGAGGTAATTGTTATATAGAGTTTTTCATAAAAGTATGGAGGTTTTATTTGGGCTACAAATAAGCATTTAGGAATAAGTTATATATGGCCAGTGTTTAAACAAGGTCTATGGTTCAAAATATTCTTCACAAATTTTCCTGTTTAAGTAGTGATTCAAATATCATTTTATGTTAACACTGGATCAATGATACCCACTTTTTAAACACATATTATTGACTGCTGACTATGTGCCATGTACAGAATTATAAACAAGACAGTAAAGAACTCTCTTTTTATTGAAATTTATCACTTTCTTTTTTCATAGAACTGACTTATGGCTCACTTACCATTGGGTTTTGGAGGCTTTAAGTCACAAGAGAGGAATTTTCCCATCTATCTCCCAAAAAGTCAGCGGTGGATTAGTGACAAAGGCACAATTGGGTTAGCACAATTCTATAGATTGAAACACATGGAGAAAATGAAGGATCATTTAAAAAAATCATTTTAAGCCAATAACAGAAATTAATTGAAGCTTGTTAAATATAATATTTGCAAATCAGGGTATTGTTTTGACCAGAGTAACAGAAAATCTTCCAGAAGTTTCATTCTACATTTTAATAGCACTGTGGTATGTGTGTGTGGGGGTGTCAGTGGAGGCTATGATTTTGAAGCTCTATCTGTCATATTTTGGGCATGTGGCCAGGAGGGACCAGTCCTTGGAGAAGAATATATTGCTCTGGAGTATGGAGGAACAACACAGGAGAGGAAGACCCTGGAAGATATGGATTGACTTAGTAACTGGGGTAGTGGGAGTAGGGGTGTTGGAGTCAGTGAGACTGGCTCAGGATAGGGCATGCTTTAGAGCTGTTGTAAATAGGGTCGCTATGAGTGGTAAGCAATTTTAGGGCTAATAACAACAATGGGGGCGATCAGAATAGAAGTTAAAATTAAATTTGGAGTCAAAAAGGATTTTCATGTATCATTATCTTGAGGAACAAGTAAATAATTACTTATTTATCCTAAACATAATGCCCAGTCTGACCTTTGGAGTCCATTTCCAGAAACTAATTGAATTATTCAAAAAGACCACAGGTCATGTTACAGTCACCAGGGGCATGATATACATCTTAACACAGCCTCTAGTCAGTCCCTTGAGTGTTTGTTTCTGGAAGCTGGCTGGACATAGACAATTTTATAAAAGAACTCAGTGGCTAAAGGTACATGCCTGTGCTAAGCTGCTAAGAAAAGTTTTTATTTGATCTAAAGGTGACTCCAGGGAACCAGATCTAGTTGGGTGCTTGTTTTGTATTTTTTAAGTTTCAAAAGGACATCTGAGTGCAATGTTCTAGGTAGGGTAGCCAACATCCATGAAAGTAGGAAATCTGGATACCAATAGAATTAAAACTCCAACAATACCTAATATTTAATAGAGAAATAGCACCTTAGTTTTAAATGTAATAAAGGAAGAAAGATGAAGGAGATAAAAGATAGCTATGTTGTCCAGGAAGACCTTAGAAGTTAATGTTAGACCGAGACATTTAGAATTTTTTTTCTCCAAACAGCTGTATGAATAATTAACAAGCCTGCACAAAAGACATAAGGTTTTCACTAGCAAATCAACATCTAGGAATTATTTTACAGATATATGTACATAAAAGCAGATATTAAGAATAAGCTATGTAGCATGTTTATATTTGAATGGAGTGCTAGAAAAAAACGTTATATTAACTGGTAAAATATTTTCTAAACAAAATCTTTAAAGTACTAAAATGAAAAATATTGTATTAATTAAATAGCATAAAGTTTTTGAACTGTAAATATAAAAAGTTATCTTAGATAGTGTCTTAGTTTCTTAGTGCTCCTAATTTAGCAAAAATTACACAAGTGGGTAGCTTTACCAATCATAAATTTATGTTCTTATAGTTCAGACTCAAACTAAAACCCTTGGAGACATCTTTGTTCATTTTAGGAGTGGGTGAGAACTTTTCTCAATTTCTAAACCATTCTTCTTGCTATTCCTTGGAGATCTCCATGCAGTATAAACGCCTTCCTCAATGTCCTTCCTTACTCTGTGTCTGATATGTTATTTTTATAAAATTTCCAGACATACCTGTACTTAAATTATTAGTAATTATCATAATACAGAATTATCTATTTTTCAGTGTTGTAGTAGTCACAGTTGTAAGGCTAGATGTTTGTAAAACAAAATTTTGGGTTGACACAATTTTATACCAGGCATCAAAACAAGTTTCCTACATTATGTATGTTATTTATTGTAGCATATCTCTCTTTAAAAATAAAGTGATACATGATATTTCTCAAGGAAATAGTTAACAAAAATTATTCAAGAGAAAGACAGCCACGTTTGTTGCTCATTTGAAAACTAACTAGGTTCTATGTTATGTGTATCTATTTTTTTTATAACTAAAAATAGTAATTTCCATAAAAATACTGTTAAGATCAACTAATACAGATGACTTCATCACACCTCAGGTCTTCTTCTTTGCCTATTCTGTGGTTCCTTTATTCATTTGTCTTTATTTAATTCTTATTTGTAGAGCCTAATAATCTTCAAAATGGCTTGTGGTATGTCTTCTATATAGATATTTTTTTCAACTTAGTAAATATTAATACTTTTATGATCCTACTGGGATTTAATTAGCAATATATCAACCAGAGGAAAAAGTCTGTAGTTGATTAATATAATCTATAATGGACAATCAAGGGAGAGAGGAAGAACAAGATGACCCAGATGTACATGAAAATGTTGAAAGTAAATTAGAAAAAAAAATAATTTAAAAAAAAATTTTAAAATATTTAAACTGATAATGAATTCAAGAAAGAGATTTGGGTAAATGGAAAATGGAGAATAGATTTGAACAGTTGTTGTTGTTGTTATATGCCATACAGTCACTTGCAACTCATTGCAACCAATAGCCTTAAAACCTGCTCTATCCTGTGCCAACCTTACTGTCTCTGACACACCTATCCTCATTATCCCAGTCACTGAATCAATCCAGCTCATTAATGGTCTTCCTCTCTTTCTATGTCCTTCTACACTTCCAAGTATGAAGTCCCTCTCCAAGGACTGGCCCCTCCTTGCAACATGCCCAAACTATGTCAGATGAAGCCTCAGAATTCTTGCCTCTAAAGAGCAGCCGGTTTCACCCTCTCCAAGATTAACCTATTTATTCTCTGGCCCTCCATGGTATATTCAACTCTTTTCTCCTAGCAACACAGTTCGAAGGCCTCAATTGTCTTTCTATAATCCCTAGCCATTGTTCAGCTCTCTTAAGAGTAGCAAGCATTTTGAAAACAATGGCCTTCTTTTGTGTGTGTGTGTGTGTGTGTGTGTGTGTGTGTGTGTGTGCGCACTCGCCCAAGTTTATTGAAACTATTACAGCACAGCATACAGACTCAAAGGGCTCCACGCGGAGTTTTGAAATTCATCCCAACAGTGGGCTGAGTGACCTGCAGGTTGGACAGACTGCCAAAGTCCAAGAGTTTCAGCATTTCCATTGTATCAGGATCTACCTCAGGATCCAGGGCTGAAACCTCTGGTACATAATTATCTCTCCTTTCTCTCTCATCTTCCGGCAGCTTAATGGAGATGCCTCTCACAGGCCCTCTCTGAATCAGCTTCATCAGATGTGTGACATAGCCTGTTACCTTATTCCAGAGGTTCTTACTGGGAATAATGGCGATCTCCTCGCACACGAGCTTGTTCCTGTGGAAGTCATTACCCAGGTGCGTGTAGTATTTTTCAATGATGACCCCAACCGCCTGCTTCACGGTTTTGGTATGAACGTGGCCCATGTTGGTGGGTCTTTGGTGAAAGAGAAACAATGACCTTCTTTTTTTTAAAAAGTATTTTTATTTATTTTATTTTATTAATTTTAATGAACATTTACAGAGATTTTGGATTTCCATTCATTCATTGTTGCCCTTTTCTCTCTGCCCAGCCCTCCCCCTGCTCAGTTTGCTCCTCTCTTTGAAAAGCAAAAGAAAGATTCCTTCTTTGGTATACAATCTCCCTTCCCCCCTCCCACCGCCCCAGTACACTCCGCTGCCCTACCTTCATTCTGGACTCGGGTGATAAGCATAATACCCAATCACATATCACTTTTAAATTATTCTCTCCCTCATCTGTTTCAATGCAGTATACATAATTTATCCAGTTATTCTCAGTCTTACCCCAACCCTGATGTCAGTCCCATTCTACAACAGTGGCACCATGCAGTATTTGTCCTTTTGTGACTGAGATATTTCACTCAGCATAACGTCCTCCAAGGTCAACCATTTTGAATAATATTGCATGAGTTCCTTGTTTTTCAATGCAGCATAGTATTCCATTGTGTGAATATACCACAGCTTCTCTATCCATTGTTTGTTGGTGGGCACTTACATTGTTTCCAATTTCTTGCTATTGTGAACAAAGCTGCAATAAACACAGGGTAAAAGGGGAAGCCACCAACTGGGAAAAAAGTATTTGGTAATGACATATCAGATAAGGGACTTAAATCCAGAATTTATAAAATACTTGAGTACCACAACATGATAAAGGCAAATCATCCAATAGAAAAATGGGCCCAGGATATGAACAGACACTTCACTGAAGAAGACATTCTGATGGCTAACAAGCATATGAAGAAATGTTCAAAATTCCTAGCTCTAAGAGAGATGCAAATTAAAACAACTATGAGATATCATCTCACCCCAGTCACAGTTGCAAAATTTAACAAACAGCAAGCAACATATGCTGGCGAGGTTGTGGAGAGACTGGAACCCTTATTCACTGTTGGTGGGAGTGTAAAATGGTGCAACCACTGTGGAAGGCAGTATGGAGCTTTCTCAAAAAGTTGCAAATAGAGATACCATTCGACCCAGCAATTTCACTACTGGGAACAATGGCCTTATTAAGGCTCACTTTAGTCTCCAGACTGACATCATTGTCCTTGAGTACTCTGGAAGGGTCCCTGACAGCCAACCTTCCCAATTCAATTAATCTCTTGATTTCCTGGCTACTGGTCATAAGAATGTTGACTGTGGTGTCAAGCAAACGAAAGCTGTTAACAATCTCAATCTCTTCACCATCTATCATAATGCTGCCAATATAGGCTTAGTGATGAGAATCTTTATTTTCTTTGAAGTTGAACCTCATTTCATATTGCAGGTTTCAACCCTTGACCTTCTGCAACAAGCACTTCAGGTCCTCCTCAGTTTCAGCAAGAAGGATTGTATCATCTGCATAACTCAGGTTGTTGATGAGTCTTCCTCCAATCTTGATGCTACATTTCTCCTCATACAGCCCAGTCTCCCGAATGATATATCCCTGGTGTACATGTGTCCTGATTTTGAACCATGCATTCTCCTTGCTTTGGATAGATAACTGCCTACTACTCCAAGTATAGGTTTTCCATAAGCACAATCAAGATTCCGGGATTCCCATTCTTCTTAGAG
>NW_006399948.1:4587915-4591463 GCF_000299155.1 Elephantulus edwardii
GGCAGTTTTCTATTGATGTACTGCTCCAGTCATCTTTTGAATAATTTTCAGCAGAATTTTGCTTGCATGTGACTTTGATGATACTGTTTGATAAGTTCTGTATTCTGTCAGGCCACCTTTCTTTGTAAAGGGAAGAAATACAGATCTCTTCCATTAAGTTTGGCCAATGGTTGTCCTCCAGGTTGCTTGGCACAAATTAGTAAGTGCATCCAGGGCAGCATCTGTTTGTTAAAATATGTCAATTGGTATGCGGTCCAAACCTGGGTCCTTGCTTTTTGCCTATTCATTCAGACCAGCTTGAACTTCTTCCTTGATAACCACAGGCTCTTGCTCATATGTTGTTTCATGAAATTCTTCCGTGTCAGCCAATTCCTTTTGGTGCAATGACTCTGTATACTCCTTCAATTTTCTTTAACACTTTTTGAATCATTCAATATTCTGCCTATAGCATCCTTAAGTATTGCAACTCATGGTTTGAATTTGTTCAATTCCTTCAGCTTTAGAAATGCTAAGTGAGTTTGGTCCTTTTTATTTTCTGACTCCAGGTCTTTGGACATTTCATTATCATTGTTTGCTTTGCATTCCCGAGCTGCACTTTGAAATCATTTCTTCAGCTCCTTGATTTCTTCCCTTTACTTTGGTTTCTTGGTGCTCTAATGTCTTGTCTGACATGCATCTTGGTCTTTTCTTCCTTCTCTTACTTTGTAATGACATTTTGCATTCCAATGTTTAATATGTTAGTAGTGAAAGACTTTCAGGGAATAATGTAATTCAAGGTGTCCTTTTGTGGGTTACAGTGGAATGAGCCTAACCAACTATGCATTTCTTTAGAGACATTTACAATGACACTAATATATCCATTTTTCAATGAAGCAAAGAAATTCTGTATATGAAAATTTCCAGTGTGGATTATGGAACATAATTAAGGTGCTTTAGAAGTAATAAGTTATTCAAATAATTCTGCTGCTTGTAGATAGCTTCACAAGCTTTGTAGCTTCCATGAATTACTGTGCTTATATACTGAGGTCTTTAAACTATACATCTAACCCCGGGCCTTGTAAAATATCTAAATAAAGTGTGCTCTTGATCATAATAAAAGATAAAAGTAGTTGAGATTCCCTGTATCTTTATTTGTACAGTAAATCAGGATCTTTAGAGATTTGTATTTTTTTAAAGATATTTTTCTATAATCTCATTTTTAAAATTTTAACAGTTATCCATGGTGGACAGTATATGGTGGAACTCCCAGTTTAAGACAGGCTTGGAAGCAGGAGTGGCATCCATATCCTAAACAGCATATCCCTGGAAACTCTGTGAACTTTGATAAATGATAATGGTTCTAGAAAGGCTTCAGGCCTTTTGTTCATAGGGTCACTATGAGTTGTGCTTAACTCAATGACAACAACAACAACAATCGTACATAAGTACTGAATATCTATATATTATATTGTATCATCTGCATAACACAGATTATTGATGAGTCTTCTTCCAGTCCTGATGCCACATTTCTCCTTATAGAGCCCAGCCTCCCAGGTGATCTGGTCTGCTTATAGACTGAAAAGATGGAACTAGGACACATCTCTGGTGTACACCCTTCCTGATTTTGTATGATGTAGCATTTTCTTACTGTGTTCTGATGAATGCCTCCTGGTCTGAGTATAGGTTTCAAATAAGCACAATCAACTGTTCTGCTATCTTCTTTCTCCTCAGAGTTAGTCACAGTTTGTTTTGAGCCACACAGTCAAACACTTTTGCATAGCTAATGAAACATAGACATCCCTCTGGTATGCCCTGCTTTCAGCCAAGATCCATTTAACATTAGCTCACTAGGATTTTTAAGCTCCATCTCACATACTTTATGCACATGGCCAGAAGGAACCAGTCTTTAGAAAAGATATCATGCTAATTAAGGTGGAGGAACAGCACAGGAGAGGAAGACCCCAAAGGAGATGAATCGATACAGTAACTGGGGCAATAGGGCTAGGTGTGTCAGAGTCAATGAGACTGGCTTAGGACAGAGCAGGCTTCAGAGCTGTTGTATATCCAGTTGCTATGAGTGGCAGGGGACTTGATGGCATCTAACAACAATAACAAGTTGGAGAGTGAGGTAGGCAAAGAACATCTCACAAGATAAGTTAAGTTTTAGAACAATAGTCAAGAGACACATTTCCTCAATAGGTCCAGGCTGTGATTTTAGTTCAACAATACAAATTCAGGAAGCTTATAATTTATTTAGTTATCCAGCAAGATTCAGATCAGGTATAACTGCCTTAGAGCAGTTACAAATCAGCTACTCTTTCAAACACCTGGCAAGAACAGCAAAACATTTATCTGTGGCTGGCCCAAATACCACAGTCTCTCCACCATCGTCACCAGAGTTTCACCAATAGGGATTCATTCTCACCAAGGCCTTACTCCAGGCTCTCTCAAGTAATATTCTCTTCAAACCTTTCTGCTCAGATTGAGAGACATTATTTCTCCTAGATAGAATAATTTCTCCTAGTCCTGGTCCCACATCTGCTGACTTACATATCCATGTGTTGAAAGTTAAGGTAGCTGGAGAGCAGAGAGATCCAAGGAAAGAGCTTTTAAAAAAAGCTAAATTTAAGGTATGTCATGAGCCTTGAGCTTTAATTAATTATTCATATACATATTACAAAAGCCAATTATACCTTATTGATTAATTCATACCAAAAATTGCAATTTATCTACATTACAATTCATAAATTCACCACAACATATTGATTCATCGACTCATAGCAAGCATCAGTTAATAGTAATTTATCTAAATTGTAATTCATAAATTCATCACATCATATTGATTCATTAATTCATACTGAGCATTAAACAGTTAATTGCAATTTATCTACATTGCAATTCATAAATTCATCACATGTTGATTGCTCAACAGTGGAGAACACTCAATCACCCCGGGATCCCAAGTTGTCTTCCTATTTTTCCTCTCATGGTCATTGGTGCAGTAGGGGGAGAGGAGGGTTCTCAGCTAGTTCAGCAGTTCAATGTAGCCAGGGGATTCTCAGCTAGTTCAGCAATTTGATGTAGCCAGGGTCAGTCTTTGTGGGCAGAATCCTCCACTGTCTCGGTAGCTCTAGTGTGGGCTAGAGTTCTTGGCTCTGAAAAGAGCCTTTAGGTCTTTGGCTGTAAAAAGAGCCTTTGGATCTTCAGTGTTGAGCTCATTGTGAAGTGCAGAAAGAGAGTTGCTGAGCACAGCCAGAGTTATATCTACTCTGGCTTCCCCGCTATACATTATGGTGTGGCCAGTGGGGCATGCTGGGACATGTTGAATACCAATATGGGTTTGACCAATACTAGTTGTGTTTCCTTGGCAACATTACAGTAACAAGTCATATCTCTATCAAGGGTCCACACCTAATGTAGTCAGTGGGCCCGAGGCCTCTAAGAGGCCTAATTGGACATATTAACTGTTCAATATGTTTTCACACATATTCTTTTTTTAATTAATTTCTTTATTTTTCATTTCAGTGAACATCTACACAGATTTTGGAATTCGATTTATTCATTGTTGC
>NW_006399948.1:4593259-4597983 GCF_000299155.1 Elephantulus edwardii
AATCCAACTGATTTTTGTATGTTGATCTTGTATCCTGCTACTTTGCTGAATTGGTCAACTACGTCCAATAGTTTTCTTGCTGAATCTTTTGGGTTTTTTAAGTATACTATCATGTCATCTGCATAGAGGGATAATTTTACTTCCTCTTTGCCAATTTGTATACCTCTAATGTCTTTCTCTAATCTTATTGCTATCACTAAGACTTCCAATATAATATTGAATAAGAGAGGAGATAATGGACATCCTTGCCTAGTTCCTGTTCTTAAAGGGAATGCCTTTAACCTCTCTCCATTGAGAATAATGTTAGCTCTCGGGTTTTCATAAATACTGTTGAATATTGAAGAAATTCCCCTCTAGTCCTATTTTGTTGAGTGTTTTCATCAGGAAAGGGTGTTGGATTTTGTCAAAGGTATTATCAAGGTATCACAAAATAGTACTGGAATTATTAATTAACTGAATAAATGAACCAAAGCAAGCACACTAAAAGAAGTTTGCTATAACTCATTAGGAAAACAAATACTGGGAAGTAATTCAATTAAGTGTTAGCTTAACATATATAGTGTATAACAGTATGATATATCTATTACATCATATAACAATATGAGTATATATTAGTGATAGAAAAATTTGAAGTTTTAAATAAAAAATAAGGTTGATTAGAAATATCATCTCTCTTTAAAAATAAAATTATAATTATTGTGAATAAGCTCTTAGATTTTAGAAGTCATTCTTCCACCCCCCCGTTCAATGAATACTAATCATACATTAAGCAGAATGATTTTTTTTAATTTGCAAAATAACAGCCTAGGTAAAGAGCTGTGCTACAATCCAAAAGACTTCTGGTTAAAATCCACTAGCTGCTCCATGCTAGAAAGATAGTCTTTCTCATCCCATGCAATTTACTGCCTCTGAAAACCTACCAAACTGACTAGACCACACATAAGACCAGCACCAACTGCAGTTATAAACAAGAAACCTCATACTGAAATAAGACACAGAAGTATTTTCATTGAAGAACAAAAGGAAATTTTTAAAATTTTTAAAATTACACAACTCATTGCCATTAGGTCAGAAATGAAACATGGCTGACCTTTCAGTGGATTTTCAAAGACTCTAAATAACTAGGAGAATTCCCATCTTGTTCAGAGTACCTGGTGGATTCAAGATTAGCACTTCTGAGTTGGCAGTACAAGTTCCTACCATCATAAGTGCTTTAAAAAAATAACTCAAACACATTGCTATCTTACCAAAATCAACTGAAGTCTCACCTAGATTGCCAGGCTCTACCTTATGACCAAATTAAAAAAAAAAAAAGAATAACCAGCCAAAAATATGGAACCTCTTACCCAGAAAATATTAGCATATCTACACAGAAGTACAAAATCTTTTAAAATTTAAAAAAGAGGTAAAATAAAAAGTAATCCCTTAAAGTGTAGGAGGAAAAATTGATCTCTTAACCAACTTCCCAAAGACCCAAGATGAAAGACACCTTAAAGCAATTAATTACATCATTGTTAGGTTCAAATTAATATACTTCTGGCTAATAGTCAAACACTTAACTTGACAATCAGGATGAGATAGTCCATCTTTCTGTAGAGGTGCCTCTGTGGATTAGAACTTCTATAGAAATGCAGTGTTTGGATTAGCAGTGCAACTCCCTGTAGAGTAGGTTGCCACATAGCCTTAAAATAATTTCCATAATTTCAATCTTTTGTCATGTAATTACTATCATTCTTCAGAATAATATTTTAAAACCTTAATCAACTTATACAATATTCTTATAATACCTCATCTACTCTATTATTATCTAATTTTCCCTTAAAAAGTTTAAAATTAATTTGACCCATATTTTCTTACCTGAAATCCTCATCTGATTTCTTTCTTTATAGATCTCCTTCATTTTGTGCTATTACTTTCCCCATTTTCTTGTAGACTCATTGGACTTCTTTCTGTTTTCAGAAACATTAAATTTACATTAAAGCCTTAGGGTTTCCTATTTTTCAAATGACAGGATGATAAAACAGTCAAGTTAAGTACTTGACTATCACCCAGAAGGATAGTAATTTGAACCTAACCGTGATGCAATTAATTCCTTTAAGTAGTCTTTTATCTTGAGTCTGTGAGAAAATGGTTAACAGATTCTTTTTCCCCCATAGACCTTGAGTGGTTATTTTACCGTGTTTTTTTTTTTTGTTGTTTTTTTTTTTTCCTGAAGGTTTTGTACTTTTATGTGAGTATGTGGGTAGGTTGTTTTAATTTAATTGAAAGTTAGGTATAAATTGTTTGATAGGGTTTTTATTTTGTTAACAATCAAGTGTAAGCTGATTGATCATTTATATTTAATGAACAATCACCTCTGAGCTGGAAGTCTCTTGTTTAGATCAATCAAGAACTGGTGAGCAGGCTTTTGCATTTAAAAGTCAGTTGGGCCTTGACTAAGTTTGGAGGTGTTAATTGTGTTTGAGAAAACAAGTGGTACAACACTTGTCTGTCAGTTTGCTCTACTGAGATAACTTGGAGTTGCTGTGATACTGAAAGCCACTGGTGTGTCAGGTCTTACAAGGGTTACCCATGGTGGGCAGAATTTTGGTAATCTATGTATGAGAAGAAGTGTGGCATCAGGATTGGTGGAAGATTCATCAACAATCTATGTTATGTAGATGACACAACTCTGCTTGCTGAAACTGAGGAGAACCTAACGTCCTTGCTGCAGAGGGTCAAGTACTGCAGCCTTCAATATGGTTTGAATATCAATATCAAGTAGACAAGGATTCTCACCACTGGGCTAATTGACAGCATCAGGATGTATGGTGAAGAGATGGATATTGTTCACAGCTTTAGTTTGCTTGGTTCCACAGTCAATACTCTAGGCACCAGTAGCCAGGAAATTAAAAGATGTATTGTGATGGGAAAAATCTGCTCTTAGAGACCTCTCCAAAGTACTGAAGAGCAATGGTATCACTCTGGAGGCTAAGGTGTGCCTGATACAGGCCATGATCTTTGCAATCACTTGCTATCCATCAGAGAGCCAGACAATGACTAAGGAGGAGAAAAGGAGAATTGATGCCTTTGAGCTGTGATGCTGGAGAAGTGTATTGAAGATACCATGGACTGCTAGGAAAACAAACAGATTCATCCTGAAAAGGGTCCAACTGGGCACCTCCGTGGAGGCAAAAGACTCTGAGGCTCTGTCTAACATACTTTGGACATTTTGTAAGGAGAGACTGGTCCTTGGAGAAGGACATCATGCTTGGTAGGGTGGAGGGACAGAGTAGTAGGGGATGGCCCTCTATGAGGTGGATTAATTAAGTGACTGGGGTAATCGGGATGGGAGTGTCTGATACAGTGCTACCGGCACAGGACAGAGCAGAGTTTAGGGCTGTTGTACATAGGGTCCCTTGAGTCGCAAGCGACTTGACGGCACATAACAACAAGATGTAAGAGTGATTGGCAGAAGCTTGGAGTGGGTAAGCTAGCAAGCCAATGGTCCAGTTCAACCTCTCATCCACACAACATTTTAGAAGATTTCTTTCTAGTAAATGAACCTACTGCTTTCACTGTAATTATCATGAAAGAGCTCACCTGCCTTGTGTCAAGTGGTCATGATGATGGTTCCTTGTCTTTGATGCTTGCACTCAGCAGGCACTGCTCTTGTCTGATGTTTTACCAGAGTCCCTCTCTGCAAAAATCATAATAGTAGCACCAGAAGCTTGAGCACCTGAGCTGCTGCTGGTCAACAGAGACTTGAGAGAAAGAGCAGCAAACAGGCAGTGGCTACACAGTGGTTCTGGGCAGAGACTGCTCTGTGGACAGCATCTACATGAGGGAGTGGAGCAGTAGTAGCAGCAGCCTCAAAACTGAGTGAAGCAGCAGCAGCAGGACAGGATAGCATCATCAAAGTGACTGGAAGCCTAAGCTATCATATGTACAGTTGGTTGGGGGGAGATGGAGGGAGTATTGACTAGGCAAGGATGATGTCAGAAAAGGAGGAGCAAAAGTAAACGTTAGAAGTGGAAGCTGGCAGAGCAGAGAAGTGAACCAAATCACAGGCACCAAAGGGGGAAGGTAGGGATCCAAAACTTAATTGATTACTTTTGCAATAGAAAATGGTAGTTCATCTGAACTTTAGGGTGAAACGCTTCTCTGACAGATATTGCTGTAAGCTGAACAACTGTATTAAGACAGACTAGGGAAAAGGATTGGCCAACCATTCTGGGGGTGGGGGGTGGGGATCAAAGCAAAACAGACCCTCAAAATCACTATGCATAATAGAGCACACTTAAATTAGACTAGCAGATATGGCACTTGCGGCTAAGCCATTTGGTTGGCAAACACAAAGGAGGAGGAATCTGTACAAACAGAAACTAGTTATTCGAAGTGGAATGTAATAAGCATGAATGTAGGTAAAATGGATACTGTTAAGAGAGGAATGGAACATATAAAAATTGACAAACTAGGCAATGGTGACATTTGATGGATTGTTGGAATGGGACATTTTCAATCAGACAGACTTGTGATCTACAATGCTAGAAATGAAAAGGTAAGTTAAAACAGGGTCACATTCATAGTTGAAAAGATCATTTCTAGTACCATCTTGAAATAGAATGTTGTGAGTGGCAGAATAATATCCACACACATATGAAGAATATTTGTCAATATTACCATCATTAAAATATATGCACCAACAACTAGAGTCAAAGAAAAGGAAATAGAAGATTTCTACA
>NW_006399948.1:4599498-4609201 GCF_000299155.1 Elephantulus edwardii
TGAGCACAATTAAGTGTTTTTAGATCATAGCTTTATACTCTCAGTACTATTGATATTTTAGGGATGAGAAGTAGTACTGATAAGGCAGAGGCAAGGAGTTCTGGGACAGAAAGACGGGCATTCTCCTCCCAAGTCACTTATAGTCTCTGAAAACCCACTGGAAGTTGATTTCAAAGAGTGTAAAAAATATAAGTGATTGATATTTTAGATACACTATGTATTTGTGGTGGAGGTTTGTCTCATGCACTGTAGAATGTTTAATGCCATCTCTCATATTCACTAGATGTAAACAGCACTCTTTAGTTGTGACAATGTCTACAGATTTAGTAAATTCCCTTTTAAGGGGCAAAGTTGCTTAGGTTGAGAATCACTGCTTTAAGTACATTCATTGATACATTATTTTCTTTTTCACCTTTGATTTATGGGAAATATATGACTTATATATAAACTTATCCTTCCATACCTTATGATTTATCATCATTCAGTCAACTAATTTCATCATTTTTAATGCCATACAGTGAGTGGGTTTGCTATATTCACTTTTTGTAATTTCTTTTGGGGCCCAGTTTTATTTTTGTCTTCAACTTCCATATGATTTTTTAAAAATTTTTCTCTATTTTATCAATTTCACTTGCTCATCTTAATCATATTCTTTTAATTATTTGGATTTTAATTAATTAATTTTAATTAATGTCTTTGCCTTGAAAACACCTTCTAGTAGATCTTATGAAAAACTTCTATCTTATGAAAAACTTCATAGGTGTGATTTATGCTGTTAATATGTCTTCATAATTGAATCCCATCTATTCAGAATACTTGCCTCCATTTGCATTTTTGCATAATGAGCTGATTAATATACCACTGGAGATAGATGAGCTATATGCTTCTGTGTGATTCATAGCCTCTGAAAATCCACCGGAGGGTCAGCAATGAATAGGTTCCAAAACCACAGCAATGAGATTTTATTTTGCTTTCATCTAATGATCTATGCACTCAATGAACATGAGGTCCATATTTCTTTTAAGCTTATAATTTTATCCTCAATAATAGCCACAAAATTTGGCATGGAAGAAACAATAGCTATCTGTTGAATGGGAGTGAATAAAAAGTTGCTCTTTACATTTAGAACCGAGTTATTCGCTGTTTAATTATTCTTTGGGTGTGGATTGTAAATTCCTTAGAGCTGAAACTCTTTCTGGAACTACCTTGTCCACAATGACTAATACAAAGTTTCATTAAATATTTTCCTTGTTTGGATGAAGAAATAAGTTTTATTGAAATCACTAATTGATGACATTTAAAAATCGTGTTATTGCTAGGTGTTATCAAGTCAAGAAAACTCAGAATGACCCTATGAACAAAATATCTGAACACTTATCCTATCCTGTGACATCTTCATCTTCTCTGATCCACTTGAGTCCATAACTAAAAAAAAATATAAGATAAAAAATAGACTGTATAAACATTCATTTTATTGATCTAGATATATACATAAATGCAAAGTACAAGTCAATATTTATATTTTGACAAAACTAGCATCTAGTCTATACAGGGAACTCTGGAGGTCTAGTGGTAAGAAACTGCTATGAGTTGGTTCTGACTTGAAAAAACACAAGAACACAACAAACTCTCCTTATACATAAACATTAATTTTATTCTAATGTAAAATATTATACAAACTACAAATACTGTGATAATACATGCTTAAAATTCTAATAATCCTATTAAAACCCTCAACTGTCCTGGTTACTGGAGTGACATGGTATCTCATGGTGGTTTTAATTTGCACCTCTCTTATTGCCAGTGATTTGGAACATTTCGTCATGTGTTTGTCATTTAAATATCTTCCTCTAAGGAAATTTGTAATTGGGTTATCAGTGTTTTTTCTTGTGGATTCTCAGGAGTATTCTGTAATCTTTTGTTGCAAAGCTTTTGTCTGAGATGGTATTACCAAATGTTTGTTCCCAGTCTGTAGATTTTCTTTTCACCTTGTTGAAAAAGTTTTTGATGCACACATAGATTTAATCTTTAGAAGGTCCCATGAATCAATTTTATCCTCTTCAGATTGTGCATTTCTGATTGTATTTGGCAGTCTGTAATAAATGGTGGAAAGGATGTTGCTAGAAAGGACTTCTTATACATTGTTGGTGGGATTGTAAAATGGTACAACCATTCTAGAAGGTAGTTTCACGCTTCTTCAAAAAGCTGAACATAGAAATTCTGTAAGACCCAGCTATTCCACTACTTGGAATATACCCCGAGAATATGAGAATTGAGGCACAAACTGAGATTTGTACACCAATGTTCATAGCAACATTATTCACCATTGCAAGAACATGGAAACAGCCCAAATGTCCAAACACAAACAAACGGATTGAAAAATTATGGTACATTCACACAATGGAATACTGTGCAGCAAGCAGGAGAAATGATTTTGTAAATTATTACCTAACTTGAGAGGAAATGGAGAGCATTATGCTGAGTGAATTAACTCAGTCCCACAAGGAGAAATAGTATAAAACCATTATTGTAGAATGAGTATAAGGATACAAGGGGAGGAGGGTTCAGAGGGAGGAGGATGTGCAAGGGAAGGGGGAATTAATCATGAAGTTGTACAATTTGATGGGTGGGAGGTGTGGGAAATTGAAAGAATTTGTCCTTGAAAACAATTATCCAAATCTGTGAATAAACTAGGAGAAAATAAAAAATAATAAAAACCTCAATTGCCAATGTTCTTTATATTCAATTTATATACTATTCTATTGTTTGATGTTCTTGTTCAGTCTTGAAATGGAATTTCTTCCAATACTTGTTTTTACAGTAAATTAACAACACACTGGTTTCAAAACATTAACATTCATTTAAAATATAAATACAACTTTTGTGGTTGTTATTGTTACATTCAAGAAATTTTTAGCCATCATATATCTTGATTCAGATATAGAAACAACCATAGAAAAAAGCATGGATCCACATTTTGAAACAAGATCATTAATATCCATGGTCTTTTATGACCTAGACACTATTTGGATTATAACACAGTGTGTCAAGATCTTATCAATATAACTTAGTGGACAATCATAGAAGTAGGTGAAACCCTAAGAAAATAGGGAACCCTGTAAGAATGGAAATTCATTCATTGTCAAATATTATTGGCAACAAGTGTGAAGATCCTTAGGAGAAGACTCTTTAGTACAGAAACATGAACATACTATTGACTCACATCTTAAGGAAAATATATATCACAGGAAATGTTACTTTTCTGTATTGCATATTCAAGGTTAGAATTTTCAAATCAAGTTGACAACTCCATTGCACACAAAATGCTACATGGATAAACAATTTAAGCACCAGATATGCTACACTAAAGAATTTAATGTAGGCATGCCATTTTAGGAAAATAAACCATCAGGACTGGCAAGATGAGTCACAGCCTACATTACCAAGCATGAAAGCTATGCAAGATATGCCACAGAAAGTTGAACTATGCCTGAGAGAAGCAACTTTGTTTTCTAGGCTTCAAGGCTTTAGTACAAAAACTGTATTACATAGCAACATATTTTTAGGAAGTTTGTTCTTCACTTCAGTAAAAGCTTTGTGTAAAGCACATATTGGGGACCTTAGATACATTAATCTTTTCACAAGTTGTTGATGAATATTAAATTCAGAAGGGATAGTAGTCTTTTAGAAGAAATAATTCTTAGAGATCAGACTACTTTGCTTTCATTGACTTATTTTATTGTAGCCCCCAACCCTCCAACCCAGAAGCCTGTCTTGACAAATATATGCTTCTTTTGAAAACACTAGTATATATTAAAAAGGAAGTTTTAAAAAAATAAAACAGTAAATCTTTAGTTTGTTTGCCAGTAACGTAAGACAATGTTAAGCCCCTTTTTTTCTTTCTTCTATTCAACCATTCAAACACTTTTTCCCCCCATGACACTCACTCCACAATACTCTTTTGGTGGCCTCTTATTGTTTAACTTACATCCTTCTTTCATATCCCTTGCAAGCTTCTGAATTGTATCCTTAAGCAAAGGTGACTTCTTTGATCTTCAGTAGTTGGCTGTTCTAACATGCTGTGTCCTTCCTTACTGTTATTGATCAAACACCTTATGCTGTGGTTGGTAGGTGCTTGTCTAGTTGAGTATGACTCATAGCAATTATATAACAACACCTCTCAATATTGTCCCATCCTGTGCCACCTTCATCATCTCTGATATACTTGAACACGTTATTGTAATCACCATGTCAATCCATCTTGTTGAGGATCTTCCTCTCTTTGGCTGATCTTCCACATTTATAATTATAATGTTTCTTTCCAAGGAATAGCCTCTCCTAATAACCTGTCCAAAGCATATGAGACAAAGCATTGTCATCTTTGCCTCAAAGGAGTATTTTGACTTAACTTTTTCTTAGACATATATATTTGTTCTTTTGGTTGTTGCTATGTATCTTCAAGATGCCTGTGACTCATAATGACCCTGTGTATAATAGGGTCAAATAGCCTGCCTATCCTACGCCAATCCCCAGATACTGCGTCAATCCATTTCATCTGGGGTCTTCCTCGCCTGCTCTGTCCCTCCACCTTTCAAAAGGATAACGTCCTTCTCCAAGGAGCAGTCCTTCCTGGCCATGTGTCCAATGTTTGTGAGATGGAGCTTCAAAACCCTAGCCCCTAAGAAGAAATTTGTCTTTACTGTCTCCAAGACAGTCCTGTTTGTTCTCTTGTTGGTCCATGATATGTTCAATATTCTTCCCCAGGACCGCTATTCAAAGGCATCAATTCTTCCCCTGCCATACTTAGTCATTATCCAGCTACCTTATGTACAGCAAGTAATTGAAAAGATCATAGCCTGAATCAGGGATCTTAGTCTCTAAACTGATATCTATACATCTCAATACTCTGGAGAGGTCCCTGACTGAAGATTTTTCCCAATGCAGTTTGCCTTTTGATTTCACCACTGCTGGTGCAAGAGTGTTAATTGTGGAGCTGAGCAAGCCGATATTGTTAACAACCTCAATCTCTTCTCCATCTATCATGGTTCTGCCAGTTAGCCTAACTGTGATAATCTTTGTCTTCTTGATGTTGAGCTTCAATCTATGTTGAAGACTATAATCATTGACTTTCTACAGCAAACACTTCAGGTCCTCCTCAGTTTCAGCATATTCTTTACTCTTTTCCAACACCACAGCTCCAAAGCAGGAGTGGCATCCACTTCCTAAATGACATGCTTCTGGAAACTCTATGAACTTTGATAAATGATGATAGTTACAGAAAGGCTTCAGGTCTTTTGTTTATAGGATTGCTATGTGTCATGCTCAACTAGCCATCAATCAACAACAACAGCTCTAAGGCATCATTTTTATGATGTTATATTTATTTATTATCCAGGTCTCAGATGCATAACAAGTGATTAAAAAAGACCATAGCCTGTATCGAGTTCACCTTGGTCTTCAAACTGATATCATTGATAATCAGTAATTTAGAGAGGTCCCCGACAATGAACTTTCCCAATGCTGTATGTCTTCTAATCTCCTGACTGCTGATACTCAGAAAGTTGATTGTGTAGATAAGTGAAATGAAATCATTAACAATTTCAATCTTGTACCATCTTTGTAACATCTATCAAGATGTTACCTATTGGACCAGTGGTAAAGATTTTAGTCATTTTTTAAAAAAATTTATACTGATTGATTTACAAAGTTCAAATGCCTTTCCCCCCGCCCCCCCCACACAAAATCCTACCTATTTCCTTCATTCCCACACCATCAAGTTGTGCTACCTTCTGATTAACATCTCCTACCCATCCTTACCCCTCTGCTTCCCCTTCCCTACTTGGATCCTCATACTCAGTCTACAATAATGGTTTTATGTAATATTTGTCCTTGTGGGACTGAGTTCAGTCAGCAAAATGCTCTCCAATCCTGTAGAGATGTAATCAATATTGAAAGCTGTTACTTTTTTATGTTCTATAGCAACTGCTTCAATTCCTCCTTACATTCAACATCAAGGTTGCGTTATATGCAAAACACAAGCTGTTGAAGAGTTTTCCATTGGTCCTGAAGAAACACTTTTCTTCACAGATTCTAGCTTCTTAGATTATTTTCTCTGCGTTGAGATTGAATAAGTATGGAGAAAGATACATTCTGAAACACAGCTTTCTTAATTTTAAAACATACTGTTTTGCCTTACTCTGTTCACATACCAGTTTCTTGGTATAGGTTTCATATGAACATAATTCGGTGTCTGGGTTCCCAATTTCTTCTCAGTATTAGCCTTACTTGTAGCCACAAAACATTCAAATGTCTTTGCATAATCAATAAAGCACAAATAAACATTCTTCTTTTATTCTCTGCTTTCAGCCAGGATCCATCTGACTTCAGTAATGATATCCCTAGTGCTAAGGTTTTTCTAAATCTAGCTTGAACTTTTAGCAGCCTGTCAGTGTACTCATCTAGCCATTTTGGGTGGTTATCAGCAATAATTTGTATTTATGTATATAATTTGCATGCTTATATGTAATATTAATGATATTGTTTGATAATTTTCATATTTGTTCTAGCAAGTTTCTTGAGAACGGGAAAATTTGGACATATTTCAGTCAGTAAGCCTGGCAACTATCCTTCTAGTTTTTTCACATAGACTGGTGAGCAAGTCAAAGGATTTATCTGTTAGTTGAAACATGTCAACTGGTTTACCATCAATTCTTGGAGCTTTAATTTTTTACTGTGCATCCAGTGTAGCTTGAACTCCTCCCTGAATTAACATTGGTTCTTGATCATATGGTGTATCCTGAAATATTTCAGTGTTGACAAATTCTTTTTTGTAAAAGTTTCTGTATTCCTTCCATATTTTTTTTTTTTTTTGGTTTCTGGATCACTCAAAATTTTGCCCATAACATCTCTATGTAGAAAAATACATACATACATACATACATACATACACCTTTCGGTTTTTCAGGAGGAAGTTGAAAAATGGGAATGATTTTGTTTCTAGACATGAATTGTGGCTAAGGGAAGGCCACCAGTATTATGAAATCTCATTTTTCTCAAGTTAACTTATTTGTAATTAACCAAAGAAAATATGTTTATCATTTATTATTTGAGTTCCTGGGAAATTCTAATAAAATAGTTTATAAACTAAGGTGAATGAGTGAGTTACATGAGTCTGTTGTTAAGATAAATAAATGCCTAATTATTCGAATTGACAGCACTTAACAACATAGACACCAGTTGGCCTAGTGGGCAGAAAGTGATGCTACCAAGCCAAAGGTCGGTGACTTTTTGTTTTTGTTTTTTTTTCAATTGTGTTTGTACAAACATTCTTCTAGGCAATATAGCCTTGGTGGGTCCACTTACGTACAGAGGTAACTTGTGGTTGCTGTGAAGCAGAACACTGTGACACTGATGTGTCAAATGTGATAATGATTACCCATGGTGGACAGCGTTTGGTGGAGCTCTCTGATTAAAATAAGCTTGGAAGCAGGAGTGGCATCCACTTCTGTAAATAGCTTGCCTCTGGAAACCCTATGAACCTGGAGAAAGGATGAAAGTCACGCAAGTGTTGAGGATTTTTGTTCATAGGGTCGCTATGAGTCGCCAATCACTCAACAGCAGTTAACAACAACAACAACAATCATTAGAAATTTTAAGCCTTTGACAGACCATAATCGCAGAGTACAATGAACTTGAAATTCTATGTTATATCTTAAGTGTTGCAATGTCATTGTTACATATTATATATAATATTATAGATTTTGTTGTTGTTAAGAATGAAAGACTTGAACACTTGTATAACTTTCATCATTTCTCCAAGTTCATAGAGTTTCTAGAGACAAGCTTTTCAGATGCCACTTCTGCTTCCAAGCTTGTTTTAATTGGGGAGCTCCACTAAACACTGTCCACCATGGGTAACCATTATTGCATTTGACATATAAGTATCACAGTGTTTGGCATCACAGCAATCACGAGTTACCTCTGTACAGAAAATGGACAGAACAGTGCTATACCACTTAGAAGAATGTTTGGCAAAAAATTATCATAGATGTAGTATTATAACATATACATTTTATGGTTGCTGTAAATATCAGGTGACTCAATGGCACATAAAAAAAATAACATACCATACTATGAAAGATTTGGAAGCAGGAGTGGCATCCACTTCCTAAATAACATGCCTCTGGAAACTCTATGAACTTTGATAAACATCAATAGTTGTAGAGGGACTTCATGTCTTTTGTTCATAGGGTTGCTATGGGTCATGCATGACTCAAAGACAATCAACAACAATATATATTATATATGTTGTTGTTATATACCACTGAATCAATTGCAACTCATAGCGACCCTATGTACAACTCTGAAATCTATCTTGAGCCAGCCTCATTGTCTCTGACACATCTATGCCTATTATCTTCATCACTAAGTCAATCAATTTCATCCAGGATGTTTCCTCTTGTTCTCCTTCCACCCTCCCAAGCATGGGGTCTCTCTCTGAGTACTGGTCCCTCCTTACAACATGTCTAAAATATGTCAGACAGAGCTTCAGAATTCTTGCCTCAAGGAGCAACCTGGTTTTAACCTCTCTAGGTTGAACCTATTTGTTCTCCTAACAGTCTATGATACATTTAATACTCCAGCACCATCTCAAAGGCATCAATTCTCCTTCTATCATACTTAGTCATTGTCTTCTGATGCATAGCAATCAGGCACATCTTAGTCTCTAGACTGATATCATTATTCTTCGGTACTCTGGTGAGGTTGTTGACAACACATTTTCCCAGTGCAATTTCTTTTTAATTTCTTTGCTGCTGGTACGAAGAGTGTTGATTGGGGAGTTAAGCAAACTGAAACTATTGACAGTCCCAATCTCTTCACAGTCTATCATCATGCTGCCAATCAGCCCAGTGGTGAGAACCTTTATATAATTGTATATGTAGGTTTTATCTGTTTATTACAACCACATTTATTTAATAAAATTATTTTTCTTAAGAAATTATATCGTAATAATTAATAATCAAAATAATGTTCACCTCAATGAATGACAGTATAATATGAAAACTCAAAGCCTATAATTGTTAACCAATAAAGTATTTTAAGAAACAGAAATTGTTGGTTTAGATATAATAATATTATAGCATCTAGTACAGTTATCCCTAGCATAAAGATTAAATTTCAATAAGCAGGTAACATGATTCTTCCTATGGAATATAGAGTTTCTTCCTTTTAATTTTAAGAGGGAAAAAAAACTTTTGAGTGGATTGCAAAACCAGCCTATACACAACAGTTTGATGTATCTTTTTGAAATTTATTTAATCTGTTATTTCATCCCTCCCACCCCATCCACTAGTTTTTGAAGCCTTGTCTCACATACTTTGGACATGTGGCCAAGAGACACCAGTCCTTGGAGAAGAATATCATGCTCAGAAGGGAGGAGGAAAAACTCAGGAGAAAAAGACCCCAGATGATATGGATTGATACAGTACCTGAAGCAATGACAGTTGGTGTGTCGGAATCAGTGAGACTGGCTCAGGACAGGGCAGGCTTTACAGCTGCTGTACGTAGGGTCACTGTGGGTCATAGGCTACTTAACAGCACATAAAAACAGCAACTTCTTTGGCATCCTTGTTGTATACTAATCTAATTAAACTTGAACATACGGATTCCAGCTTAGGAACAGAGCATTTTTGCCTATATTCAA
>NW_006399948.1:4609531-4621394 GCF_000299155.1 Elephantulus edwardii
ATTTCTATATTATTTTTATGAGTATTTAAGATGTTCTCATTTTTAGTTACTGCTTGCCCCTTATATTTTAGTTTTATTCAATTGATCTATTGCAGTGCGGGTTTTTTTTATTAGTTTTTGTTTTCTATGCATTTGCTGTGTTTTAAATGTTCTTAAAGTGGGCATACTACCATTTTGTTCACATTTCACTTTCTCTTTTTCATTGATAGTTTCTTCTTGTCTTTATCACCTCGTTACTAATATCTTTGTCATTTTTTATTTCAATTCTTACATTTATATATAAATAGCAATCTAAAAATCACAAACATCATAACTCAAAGAGAGTTTCCTTCATTTTGAATATACTGTTAATCTGTTTGCACATGTCAATCAATAAAACAATTCACTTTACTGCTTAATAGAAAGCAAAGAAACCAAACAACCCCTTCCCATACAAAGGAAACAGAAAAATTTAAAAAACAAACAAAACAAAACCAAAAAACAACCCAACCTTTGAGAAGTAACTTATTACTTCTCCATTCTAGTTACTCTCATTCAAAGACACCATGTCTTCTAATTCTAAAATACATACATTCTTTTTGTCTTCTCTATTTTAATAAAAATGTTGTAATAAGTTCACTCCCTCATTATATAATGCTCTTCTTATAACTGTGTTTTCTCATGATGTTGTTATGTGTCGTCGAGTCACTTGCAACTCATAGCAACCCTATGTACAAGACCTCTAAACACTGTTCTATCCTGTGCCAACCTCTCCCTCTCCGGCACACTCATTCCCACCACCCCAATCACAGAATCAATCCATTTCATCAAGGGTCTTCCTCTCTTGCACCATCCCTCCATTTCCCCAAAGATAATGTCCCTCTCCTCCTTGCAACATGCCCTAAGTATGTCAGATGAAGCTTCAAAATCCTTAACTCCAAGGAGCATTTCAGCTTCACCCTCTCCAGGTCAAACTTGTTTGTTCTCCTAGCAGTCCATGGTATATTCAATACTCTTCCCCAGCATCACAGCTCAAAGGCATCAATTCTCTTCCCATAATCCCTAGTGACTGTCCAACTCTCTGATGTATAGTCCTTCACAGATGACTTTCCCAGTGCAATTAGTCTCTGGATTTTCTGGCTGCTGGTGCCAAGAGTATTGACTATAGAGCCAATTAAACTAAAACTGTTAACACTCTCAATCTCTTCACCATCCATACTGATGCTTCCAATTGACCCAGTGGTGAGACTCTTTGTCTTCTTGATGTTGAGCTTCAATCCATATTGAAAACTGCAGTCCTTGACCTTCTGCAGCAAGCACTTCAGGTCCTCCTCAGTTTCAGCTAGCAGGGTTGTGTCATCTGCTTAATGCAGGTTGTTGACTCTTCCACCAATCCTGTCGCCACATTCCTCCTCATACAGCTCACCGTCATGGATGATCTGTTCTGCATACAGATTGAAAAGGTGTGGAGACAAAATACATCCCTGACGGATCCCCTTCTTGATTTTGAACCATGTAGTGTCTCCTTGCTCTGTTCTGACCACTGCCTCTTGGTCCAAGTGTAGCTTTTGCATAAACACAATCAAATGTTCTGGGATTCCCATTCTTCTTAGAGTCAGCCACAGCTTGTGATCCACAGTCAAAAGCCTTTGCATAGTCAATGAAGTACAGATAGATATTCCTCTGGTATTCTCTACTTTTTGCCAAGATCCATCTAAGGTTAGCTATAATATCCCTAGTACCACGTCCTCTTCTAAATTCAGCCTTCACATCTGGCAGTTCTCTGTTGACATACTGCTCCAATCATTTTTTATAGCAAAAATAATATTTTTGTAAAACATTTAAAAAGATATGATTCACCTGCTTGTTATTTAAATATAGTTGTTGTTGTTGTTGTTGTTAAGTTCCGTCGAGTAACAGGCAACTCATAGTGACCCTATGAAGGAGAGTCCTCAACACCTGGGTGTCTTTTATCCTCTCTCTAGATTCATAGTGTTTCCAGAGGCAAGCTATTATGGAAGTGGATGCCATTCCTCTTTTCAATATTTAAATATAGCTAAAATAATAAATAAAGCCCACCTCTAGCTGATTTTCAGTCTCCTTTTCTAATCTGTATAATTTTTTTTGTCGTTTTTGTCTTATGGTATAATCTCCAACCAGGTGTGCAACACTGTAAAAAGATGAGAGGGATCCTTGCCTTATTCCTGATATTAGACAGAAGGAATCCATTTCTCATGTTTAAGTGTGATTTTTAGCTTTGACTTTTTCATAGTTGACTTTATGAAATTAGAGCCCCTTCTATTCCTTTTTTTGAAAAAGTTTAATCAAGAATGAGTATGAGATTTTGACAAATGCTTTTTCTCCATCAATTGGCACATTTATCAATTTTTCTTTCTTTGCCTGCTGTGCTGTAGATTATGCAAATAGACTCTTGAATATTGAGCCAAAGTAAAATGCCAGGAATAAACTCACATTAGTTATAGTATATAGCTTTAAAAAGCATTTAGATTACCTTTTTTTAAAAAAAAATGCTGGAGTATGTTTTGATCTAATTTGCTTTTACTGGATGTTGTTGTTATTGTGTGCCATTAGTCTGTGACCTCTAGCAAACCTATGTACAATAGCTCTGAACGTTGCTCTGTCTTGAGCCAGTCTAATTCCGAGGCATCAATCCCTACTGCCCCAGTTACTATATCAATCCATCTCATCTGGGGTCTTCCTCTCCTTAACTGTCCCTCCACCTTTTTGAGCATGATGTCCTTCTCCAAAGACAGGTTGCTCCTGGCCATGTGCCAAAGTGTGTAAGATAGAGCTTAAAAATCTTAGCCTTCAAGGGGAGACTTGGATTCACCCTCTCTAAGACAGACCTATGTGTTTTCTTTGTGGTCCATAGTATGTTCAAGACTCTTATGCAGCACCACAATTCGAAGGCATAGATGCTTCTTCTGTCATTCTTAGTCATTGTCTAGCTACCTGATGCATAGCAAGTAATTGCAAAGACTATGACTTGGATTAGGCACAGTTTAGTCTCTAGACTGACATTGTTGCTTTTCATCTGTCTGGCAGCAAGTTTTCCCAATACATTTCATCTTTTCACTGTCTCTGACACAGTGACCCCCATTTCCCCATTCAGGGTCTTTCTTTTTTGCACTGTACCTCCACCCTTTCAAATATGATGTCCCTCTCCAAGGACCCTTCCCTCCTTTTAGTATGCCTAAAGTATTTCAGACAGAGCTTCAAAATCCTTGCCTCTTAGGAACAGCATGGTTTTCACTTTTTCCAGGATGAACCTATTTGTTATCTTAGCAGTGCATAGTACATTCAGTACTCTTCTCCAGCACCACAATTCAAGGGCATCAATCTTTCCTCTATCATACTTAGTCATTGTCTCGCTCTCCGATGCATAGCAAGTTTTGCAAAGATCACGGCCTGGATCAAGCACACCTTAGTCTCTAGACTGACATTGTTGTTCTTCAGTCCTCTGGATAAGTTACTGACAACAAATTTTCACAAATTCAATTTGTCTTTTGATTTCTTGGCAGCTGGTACTGAAGTATTAGATTTAACCTAACAGACTCCATCTTCGTTCAGGAGTCAGTCCATTTCTCATAAATGCCGTGCTTTCTCTAAGTAGGTCATTTAGTGTAGCCTCATATGTTGCTTGGTTCAATATAGAGAACAAAAGAAGACATTCTGTGAAACCACAAGGCAGGGGATTTCTTGCCTCTGCAGGGATCTGCCTGATAGCAGGGGAGCTGCTAACCTTTCAGGATTCTGTTTCTTTAAGTTGCTTTTGTTATCCAAGAAGTGACAGCATGTTTCAGAACAAAGACCAATTGTATAACCCACCTATTTGCAGTTGTTTTGCTTGTTTTCCCCCACCCCCTTTATGGAGCTTGGGTGCAAATTCATTTCAAGTGGAAGGTCCTTTGGAATATAAGCTCACCTTTGGCTGCCAGCAAACAAAATACTTAATTTGGTACTCATTATGCAGTGCTTCATAAATTCTTGGCTGGGTATAACAGTACCAAAAGTGTCAACCATGGAGCCAAGCAAGCTAAATCTCTTCACCATCTATCAAGATGCTGCCAGTTGACGTTGTGGTAAGAATCTTTGTTTTCTTGATGTTGAGCTTCCATATATATTGAAGGTATAATAGTTTTTGACCTTCTGTAGTAAATGCCTCAGGTGCTCCTCAGTTTCAACAAGTAAGATTGTGCCATCTACATAACACATGTTGTTGTTAAGTCTTCCTTCAATTCTGATGCCACCTTCTTTCTCATTCATGCTAGCCTCCTGGATGATCTATTCTCATATAGGTAGGCAAGATATGGAGATAAGATGCATCCTTGGTGTACAGCTTTCCTGATTTTGAACCATTCAGTGTTTCTCTGCTCTGTTCTGGCGATTGTCTCCTCGTCCTAGTATAGGTTTTACATAAGCACACTCAAGTGTTCAGAGATTCTTATTCTTCTCAGAATTAGACACAGTTTGTCATGATCCACACAGTCAAATGCCTTTGTATAATCAATGAAACACAATAAACGTTCCTGTAGTAATCTCTGCTTTCAGCTAAGATCCATATATCATTGACTATCCTATCCTTAGTGCCATGACTTTTTCTAAAGCCAACCTGCACATTTGGCCATTCTCTGTTGATGTTATTGATGATAAATATTAGTAGTAGCTCTGTCTTCTGGATTTTGGTGGGTTAAATTGTGTCCTTACTAACAAAATATATATGCCAATGTGACTAGTTCATTGTTTTCAGTATTATGTCATTATCTTCTACTTTGTAGTCTGATATAACTAACTTATTGTGTTGTAAATTATGTTATTACTGTGTTAAAAAAGCAAGATTAGTAGCAGTCATTATGATAGAATTTAATTGAACATATTATAGGATTAAGTTAAATTTTTATTCTATCTCTTTAGAGGTAAAAGAGACTAAATCAATAAGTAGATATCCTAGGAACACAATTACCACCATAAACAAACAAACAAACAAAGAACACAAAAAAAGCACACAAAAACACCAGGAGTAGAGTACATACTATAGACATAAGATCACTGTGTTGTAAAACTTCTAGAGTTATGCATGATATCTTACATGAAGTTCCCCAATTTATACCAAGCTCAAAGATGTTGAAAGGAGATGAGGCTCACAGAAAAAGGACACTTTCTCTTTCTTTTCTGTGAGCTTCAACAGATCACTAAGATTCTTACCACTGGACGGATAGGCAGTGTCATGATGGATGGAGAGGCAAGTGAAACTGTCAACAGCTTCATCTTGCTTGGATCCACAATTAACACCCTTGGTACCGTGGTCAGGAATAAGGAGACACATTTCACTGGGAAAATTTTCAGTTAGGGACCTCTTCAAATTATTGAGGAGTAATAATGTATCTGACTCATGCCATAATCTTCCTGATTACTTGCTATGCGTATGAGAGCTGAAAAATAAATAAGGATGATGGGGAAAATAATGATGCCTTTGATCTGTCATGTTGGATAAAAGCACTGAACAGCCCATGGATGAACAAGAAAACAAACAGATAGGCCTTGGAGAAGGTGCAGCCAGATTGCTCTTTGGAGACAAGAATGATGAGGCTTTGCCTCACATACTTTGGGCATGTTGCTGGGTAAGGCTAATCCTTGGAGAAGGGCATGATGCTGGGAAATGTGTGGGGTCAGCAAAGGAGAGGAAGACCCTCAACCAGGTGGACTGACACACTGGTGCAATGAGCATCAGGAAGTGTGAGGATGGTACAGGATATTACAGGGTTCAGATCTTTTGTTTATAAGGTTGCTATGAGTTGTACTCAACTAACAACAATCACAACAACATCTGACTAGAAACTGTTTCCCTTAATTTGGATGTCTATCCTTCTACAATGAAAATAAGAGAAAAAACCTTTTCTTTAAAAACAAAACAAACAAACAAACAAAAAACCAACCAAAAAACCCAACAACTATGGACTGCCGTATTACTACAACACTAAATAGAGTTATGATGGTAGAGTCTTAAGAGCATCTCTCTGACATTTCACATTCACCAATGACTCCTGTAGAGAAAAACAGGCAATCTCCTCCCACGTGATTTATAACTTCCAAAAATCCCCTGGAGGTCAGCTATGAGTTGGTTCTAATTCAACAACAGTGAATTTGAGTGTTTGAGGTAACTAGATAAGACAGAATTTGGTACAAGGAGAGTGAATGCCACTGTAACAGGTAATTAACATCTGGAACTGTGTTTGGTTGTTGGTTTTTTTTGTTTTGTTTTTAACTGAGCAATGAACAGACACTGGAAAAGTTTTAAAGTGCCTAATAACAAATTTTAGAATTGATTTAGAACTAATTTTAAGATTATTAGGCAACTCTTATGGCTAAACGTAAAGGAATTGTCTTGCCAAAGCAAATATATGTGATTCAAATCCACCAGGTGCTTTATGGGAGAAAAATGGGTAATCTCTCATGTGATGCATAGTTTCTGAAAGCCTGCTGGAAGGTCAGTGAAAAGGAGCTCTGGAGAACTAGTGGTAAGAAGATATAACACAATCCCAAAGGCACTCAGTTCGAGTTCACTAACTGGGAGAGAGAAGGCTGGATAATCTCCTTCTGCGGCATTTTACTGCCTCTGATAAACTGCTGATGGGTCAGCTAAGTGTACATTGTTACCTGACCCTGATAGCAAACACAAAAACAAAATCCTAGATTGCCTTGAAGAGATTATTAAAATTATGGATTTTAAATGCCAAGGAGAGCATTTCTAAGAGTTCAGAAGACAATGACAACATTTCTAATACCAGAAATAGTGCATATGGTAACAGCAGCAGATGAGAACTGGTAGAAAACAAAACCAAACCCTAGGAAACTGGTATCAGGCAGAGATGATAAAGCATGTAAGAAATGTCATAAAGGAAAAGAATATTTTTGGGGAGAGGCTTACTGATTGGAATCAGAAGCTACACATACTTACACATAGAGCTAAACTTTGGTCAGGTAGGACAGGGGATATACCAGTTCAACAGGCCAAAGAATCTAAGAGGTAAAGAAGGAGTGTTGCAAGCAGAGTCGCACCAATTGTAAAGATTAAGGTTTATACCTTTGAGATGATCATGCCCTCTGTGGTTTCAAAGTGTCAAATCTTCACTAAGTCAGTTCTAGAGCATTGAGTAGCTAGTCACAATAGTCAAAGGGATGGATCTGGACCTACTGCCAAAGCTAAGGAGAAGGAGTGGCTGTATTCGAGGGGAAGAAGAACAAGCTACCACTCAATTGGACAAGGAAGGAGAAGGAGGCCAAATAAAGATGTGGGAGAGTTATTACCACAGTGGTCCTGGGAAGGTGGGACTGATGCCCAAGGCTCTAAAAACTCCATTCAAAATAAAAAAGGTATATCCAATATTCAGAATCTGGAGGTTAACATCCTTTTCTAGATGATCTTATTGAGTGATTATTTTCAAGTTTTGAAAGGTAATATAAACTATTCTGTTGTATTTTAACTTGCTTAAGGCCCATTGCCCCTTCTTTCTCTCCGATTTCTCTCATTTGTAATGGAAATGTAGCCTTGTGCGTGTTCTATCATTGTATTTTGGAGGGAAATAGCGGTATTCTAGATTCAGATAAAATTTCCAAAAAAGATAATTCTTTTGCCCGAGGATGGAATTTAAACAAGTTGATTTCGTATTTTTGGTATGTGATAGAGGTGGATTATTTTATGATAGTGACATTAATTCTGTGGCTTCAAATGATAGAATGCTATGAATTTGATTCTCTCTCCGAAGTATATGTGTCAATTTGGCTAAATGATGATTCTTTTTTTATGTAAGTTTCTGCTACGGTGTGATATAATTATCCTATGCATTATAAATCCTAAACTCTGTGTCATTCATAAGGCAGGATTAATGGTAATTATGTTAATTAAGTTAAACATATTCTATGTGAATAGATTGTATTTTGAGTCATTTCCTTTGAGATAAATTAAACATTAAATAAGCCAGTAGATATAATAGGAACCTCAAAAAAGAGGGAGTGTTTTTTAATCTGAGTGTATCCTTTTAACCCATGATCCTAGTGTTCTGAAGTTGTTAGTCCTGGGAGAATACTGATATACAGAAAGATTTTGGAGATCCTTGTCTCCACTGGTTTCGGACCATTCCAGTTTCCAAACAGGCCAATAGAGTTTGAGACAGAGAGCTACAAGAAGGGGAAAGAGTTTCTCAGCTTTCTAAGAAAAAGAGAGCTGACTTGAAACCCCACTACATACAAACTGCTTAATTTGGCACACCACGTCAGAGACAAAGGAAGACATTAGGTTTCTGGAGAGAAGGCATCATCAGGTGAGAAACTTCTCCCATAACCAGCACTTTAAGTGCATGCAGGGGGAGAGAAGGGACTGACTTCCCTGAGAGAAGATCCCTCCATTTGGGGATCCTTACCTCTGCTGCTGGGAGGCCAATTCAAGTGTCAAAAAGAACAAAAGACTTTGGGACAGAAGCACTACCACTTACAACAGTCAACCACAAATTTAAATACTTGGACTGACTGGACTTAACTGGAGATCAAAAAGACCTGTACAAAGGAAGCTATAGAACACTTTCATGAGAAACAATTAAAGACTTAAATAAATGGAAAAATATTCCCTGCTCATGGATAGGAAGAGTCAATATATGAAAATGAAAATCCTACCCAAGGCAATCTACATGTTCAATGCAATCCCAATACAGATAAAAAATTAATTTTTCAAAGATATTAAAAGGGTAATTATCAAGTATATTTGAAGAGTAAATAGAACTCTAATAAGCAAAGAACTTCTGAAAACAAAAAAATGAAGTAGGAGGCATAACACTCCCTGACCTCAAAACCTACTATACCATGTTAGTAACCAAACAGCATGATACTGGTACAATGACAGGCAAATAGACCAATGGAACAGGATTGAGAAACCAATAATGGGATATTATTCTGATATTCGACAAGGAAAGAAAACTTACCAAGTGGAGAAATTACAACCTCTTCAACAAATGGTGCTTGCAAAAAGGGACTGCTACCTGCAGAAACCTGGAACAGGATTCATATCTTGCATCATGCACAAAAATCGTTCAAGGTGGATCAGAGAACTGGGAGCAAAGTCCCAAACTATAAAGTTCATAAGAGACAAACTGGGACCAAACGTAGAAGGCCTAGTCCATGGTATAAAGGAGCTCACAAATGCAGTCAGAAATATTGTTGTTGTTATGTGCTGTTGAGTTACCTGCAACTTATAGTAAACCTATGTACAACAGCCATAAACTCTGCTCTATCCTCTGCCAATCTCATTGTCTCTAACACACCTACTGCCGTATCAATCCATCTCATAGAGATGTTCCTCTTGTGTTATTACTCCACACTCACAAGCATAATGACCCTCTCCTGCCTTGTAACATGTCCAAAGTATGTCAGAGGAAGCTCCAGAATCCTGGCCTCCATGGTGCAGTCTTGTTTTACCATTTTTAGGATGAACCTGTTGGTTCTCTTAGCAGTTCATGGTATTTTTAGCACTCTTCTTCAGCACCACAGCTCAAAGGCATAAAGTCTTCTTCTAATATCCCTAGTCAGACAGACAGACAGACAAATTTGTTTTCTTGGCAGTCCATGGTATGTTCAAAACTCTTCTTCAGCACCACAACTCAAAAACATCTATCTATTCTTCTGTCATCCTTAATCATTGTCCAGATCCCTGAAGCATAACAAGTGATTTTGAAGATCAAGGACTGGATAAGGCACACTTCTGTATTTAGACTGACATCATTGCTCTTCAGCACTCTGGAGAGGTCCATGACAGCAGATTTTCCCAATGCAATTAATCTTTTAATTTCCTGACTGCTGGTGTTAAGAGTGTTGTTTGAGGTTCTGAGCCAGTTATAATTGCTAACAACCTCAATCATGTCTTCGTCTATCATGGTGCTGCCAGTTGGCCCAGTGGCGAGAATCTTTGTCGTCTTAAAGACAATCCATATTGAAGACTATAGTCCCAGACCTTTTGCAGCAAGTGCTTCAGGTCTTCTTCAGTTTCAACAAGCAAGGGTATGTCATCTGCATATCATAGGTTGTTAATGAGTCTTTCTCCATTCGTGATATCACTCTCCTTCTCATAAAGCCCTGCTTCCCAAATGATCTGTTCTGCATACAGATTGAAAATGCATGGGGACAGGATGAATCTCTGATGCATTCTTTTCCTGATTTTGAACCATGCAGTATTTCTTTACTCTCTTCTGAGGAATACTTCTTGGTCCAAGTATAGATTTTGTATAAGCAAGTGTTCTGGATTCCCATTTTCCTCAAGGTTAGCCATAGTTTGTTGTGATCCACACAGTCAAATGCCTTTACATAGTCAATGAAACACCAATAGACATTCTTCTGATATTCTCTGTTTTCTGTCAAGATCTATTTGACATTGGCAATAATGTCCTTAGTGCCTTGACGTCTTCTAAACCCAGTTTTTATTTCTGGTAATTCTCTGTCAATGTGCTGTTCCAGTCATTGCTGGATAATTAATCTTCAGCAGAATTTTGCTAGTGTGTGATAGAAAAGTTTACAGAATACTCCTGGGCCTCCAGAAGAAAAAGACTGATAACTCAGTTGTAAAATGGACAAAAGACATGGAAAGACTTTTCACAGAGGAAGACTTTCAGATGGCTTATGTTCAAAATCACTGACAATAAGAGAGATGCAAGTCAAAACCACAATGAGATACCACCTCATTCCAGTAGCAATGGGAAATCTTAGTAGAGCAGCAAACAATGAAGATCAGAAAGGATATAGAGAGGTAGGAACACTTATACACTATTGGTGGTACTGTAAAATGGTACAGCTACTCTGGAAGGCAGTTTGGTTTTCCCTCAAAAAGTTGAATATACAAACTGTGTATGGACAAGCTATTCCACTACTAGGACTATGCCCCAAGAAATTAAAACTGAGACACAAACAGATATTTGTACCCCAATGTTCATAGCAACTTTATTCACCATCTCAGGAACATAAAAAAAGCTTAACTGTCCGACCACAACGGAATGAATTGAGAAGTTGTGTTATATTCACACAGTGGAATACTATGCAGCACGCAGGAGTAATGATTTAGAAAAATACTATTTCATTTGGGAGAGACTTAAAAGCATTATACTGAGTGAACTAACTCAGTCTAATAGGGAAAAATATAGAATAAGACAATTATTCTAAATATAGAATTATAACTAGTAAAGCATGTATGGGGGTCCAAGAGTTAAAGGGGTGGTAGCAGAGATGTGAGGATGGGTAGGGACAAAATCACAGGGTTGCACAATTTGATGGGTGGGGGGAGGGGGTAAAGGGGATGGGAAAGATCCACAGAGGACTTAAAAGTAAGGGCAATGATAGGTGCAGTCCAACAGTGATAAATGGGAGTGATTGTATGAAACACAATATGAATGAATGAATGTGAAACACAATGTATATAAACTTTGTAAGCAAACCAACATTAAATAAATATTTTTTAAATGGTATAGGGAGATACCTAATGGAGATCAAGAATACAGATGTTCAGGGTTCAGAAAAATAAGGCCTACCTCTAGAACTAGTACCCTGATTTTGGGCTTCCAACCTCTAAATTGAGAGAATAAATTTCTCAGGCTTTTCAGTAGTTGGTGTCTGAATTTCTTAAAAGCTATTCACTTATAATATTTTTGCTATAGTAGCATTAGATAAATGAGACAGACTCTTTGTGGGGTTTTGGGTGGGTTTTTTTTTCTATAATATTGGAATCACAGAAGCCACGAAAGCTTAAGATACAAGCTGTCAGATCATGGGTTGGACAATGGAAGATATTTTCTGAAGGGACTTGGCAGATGTAAAGGTTTATCCTGGT
>NW_006399948.1:4643047-4649136 GCF_000299155.1 Elephantulus edwardii
GCATCTGATACAGGCCATGGTCTTTGCAATCACTTGTTATGCATCAGAGAGTTGGACAATGACTAAGGAGGACAGAAAGAGAACTGATGCCTTTGAGCTGTGATGCTGGAGAAGAGTATTGAGGGTACCATGGACTGCTAGGAAAACAAACAGATTCATCCAGAAAAGGGTTAAACTGGGGGCTCCTTGGAGGCAAGAATTCTGAGGCTCTTTTAACATACTTTGGACATGTTGTAAGGAGAGCATGTCCTTGGAGAGGGACATCATTTTTGGTAGGGTGGAGGGACAGCGCAGGAGGGGAAGGCCCTCTATGAAGTGGGTTGATTTAGGGACTGGAGTAATTGGGATGGGAGTGTCAGAGACAGTTTGATTGGCACAGGACAGAATAGGGTCTCTATGAGTCTCAAGCAATTCGACAGCACATAACAACAACAACAACATGACTAAATGATTACCCGTATTATTAAATAAGTTCAAGTGACAGATAGAACTACATCAGTGGGTTTTCCAAACTTTTATCTCTATGTTGTACAGCAACAACAACTACTTTTGTCATAGCAGATTGCTATCATCTTGTGCCCCATGGAGCAGGTGAATTGAACTGCTTGCCCTTAAGTTGGCAGCACAACAGGTTACCACTGAGTCACCAGAATTCATATTTCATGTTGCATGTTTAAATTTATTGAAGCAATAATGTTTATGCTTGGTTGTTTTTTCTTTTATTTTTTAATAGTAGCTTTCTTTGAGAAGCTGTTCAGAGAAAAAGTGAAATTCTTAATAAATTTATAGCTTTCCCTATTATCATGATATTGATATTGCTTTATATTGAGTTGTTAAGTATACCTTATTTCTGTATAGATTTTTGAACAAACTAATGGCTACTATTTGACCTTCATTTACTTAGGTCATCCTAAGATTTAGAAAGGATTCAGTTCTGAAGTTTATTTTTGGAAAAGGAGTGGCATCCACTTCCTAAATAGCATGCCTTTGCAAACTATGAACTTTGATAAATGTCGATAGTTGTAGAAGGACTTCAGGCCTTTTGTTCACAGGGTTGCTATGATTCATGCAGACCTCAAAGGCAATCAATAACAACAACAACAACGTTTACATAGTTATAACAGGTATGTATGATTAGTTTCAACTTAAAATTGCATGTGAGAAATTTAGAGTCTGTTCCTCAAACCTTGCATTGCTACGATTGTTAACACTGAAGTTTTCCATCAGTTCATTCCATGTAGGTAGTTGGGGAAAAAATATTTAATCTTACAATATTTTCAAGGAATTTCTTTTGAGTACATTTCTTCCAATTTACTTCATGTTAAAATTTAAATATTATATATTTTAAAATATTATTTAGTCATAATAACTTATACCTAATTGTATATTAAAAATTCTTCTTGGTATTTTCAATTAATTCAATTTCCTTGTGTCTTTTTAAAACTACAGTATAATGCTTTGTTCTATTCACAACATATCATGACATTTTATTCAACAACATTATCAGCTAGTTAGTGCGTTAATAAGTATTATACACTTTAGCAATATTTCAGACATTATTGGTCATCCTTCTTCCCATTTGAAAGCAGAGATAAAACTTCTCTCAGAAGTTGGCAATTTCCAATTATTCACAAAGTCATTACGTATGGTCAACCCTAAACAGATTCAGAGAGAAGACACTGTATGTTTTGCTGTAGCAGATTATGCAGCTGACTTTGCATCTGAGATATAATGGTTCTATTCCTGGCATAATGTTCCATCTACATATCCACATGATCTTGTGACAATCACTAATGATAATAAATTTACATACTTTTATTTTTTACCAAGCAGGTAATTGCCCCTAATGTGGCTTTTAGGATTATAATGGGAGGGGAGGGAGGGAAGTAGTAGCCTCTCTTCAATTTCTTTTTTGCTAATGTATTTGCTCATTACCATAAGTAACTTTGTTGTTCTTATTATGCACCTTTGAGTCAACTATTACTCACAGCCACCCTATGGATAGTATCTCTGAATACTGCCCTTTCTTGAACCAGTCTTACTGTCTCTGACACGCCAGCCCCATTTACCATAGTCGCTGTCCATAGGCCATCTCATCCAGGGTCTTCCTTTCCTATACTGACCATCCTTCCACACATGATGTCTTTTTACACAGATTTATCCCTCCTGTCAATGTGTATGTGTGACAGAATTTCAGAATCCTTGCCTTCAAGGAGCAGCCTGGTTTTACTCTTTCCAAAACAAACCTGTTCATTCTCTTAGCAGTTTGTGGAATGTTCAAAAGTCTTCTCCATCACCACAACTCAAAGGCATCAATTCTTTGGTCATCCTTAGTCATTATTCACTTCTAACTTTGTAGTTGTGTACTGTTGAGTCAGATCTGGCCCAGAGCTGACCCTCTAGTGGATTTTCACACAGAGTCAGTTTTATACTCCAGGGAAACAGGAGGAGATTGCTCATCTGTCTCCTGTGGAGCAGCTTGTGGATTTGAACCACTTGTCTTTTACGTGTGGATTGCAGCACAGTTTTTTACCACTAGGCCACCAGAGCTTTCTGGATTCAAATCCTAAATTTAAAAAAAATAAATAAAAAATAAATAGAAAGTTTGTGAGCACTAGGCAAATTAAAAAAAAACAGTACTACAGTCTAATAACACATTACAACAATATTGCTAGGATGTATTTCTCAATTCTTCCAACAGAATAACAACATATATTCAAATGTTGTTGTTGTTTACCATCGAGTTGGAACCGATCAATAAACCTATAGTTGACCCTCTGAGGGGTTATAAGAGGCAATTAATCACATGGGAGGAGAATGCTCATCCTTCCCCCATAGAGCAGCTGGTGGGCTCAAACCACGACCCTTTGGGATTGCAGTACAGCTTCTTGTCACAAGGCCACCAGGCCTCCCGTATATTCAAATAGTGAATTTGAATAAATTAATCGCTTTATAAAACACAATTGAATAAATTAATCACTTCATAAAACACAATTTAGTTTGGCAGTAGCATTTTCTGTTATTGTACACATGTTTGGCAATGAAAATTATACAGACGTAATTATAAAGTCTTTATGTTATGGTGATTATTCAGTGTATGGTACCAGAAGTTTTAAAATTATTAAAATATTTTTACTTTGTAGATCTTTTGACAAGATCTTAGAAACTTGAGGATTTCATGTATCTCAATCTATTAATCAAAGCTAAACTCAATCTTCTTCTTTTTATAATGTTTCATTCTTCTTCATATAGCCCAACTTCTGATGTTATTTGCTTAGCGTATCAGTTGGATAAGTAAGATGAAAAGATACAAAATACTCTGATGTATACTTTCTATTATTTAAAAGCATACAGTATCCACTTGTTCTGTTCAAATGACTTCTTCAAGAGTATCACTTTGATGACTAAGGTGTCCCTAACCTTATGTGTGGTACTTTCAATTGTTTTATGTGCATTTGACAGTTGAACAATGAACAAGGAAAATTGAAGAATTAGTGCTTTTGAATTATGTTGTTTATGAAGATTATAGAATATACTAAGGATTTCCAAAAGAACAAATAAATCCATCCTGGCAAAAGTTCAGCAAGGATTTTTAGATTTAGAATTGCATTATTATATCTTTTTAGTATATATTGGTAGATACTTGGTATTGGCAAATATTGTCATGCTAGCAATTGTGAAGATCATGCAATTGCGCAAAAACCAATTTTGATGATCATGCAGTTTTAGACAGTACTTCAATCTGTTATACAAAAGCTCATAACGAATGCAAATCAATATGCTGGAATAGGACATCAAGCTTGGAAAGTGTGAAAAATGGTGAAGGAGATGAAAACTCTCAACCAGGTGGATTGACACAGTGACTGTAGCAATGAGTACGGGTGTTTCAGAGATTGTGAGGGTGGCACAGGATAGGATAAAGTTCAGATCTATAGTTTATAGGGTTGCTATGAGTGGTACTCAACAGAACCTAAGAGCAACAATAAAAGTTGATGTGGTGGCATGGTGCATTATATGTTGTATGGCTAATGGAACGGTTAGTGGTTTGACTTTACCAGCTACTCTGTGAAAGAAATGTGGGCAACTGCTCCTGTAAAGTTTTGAATCCTTGAAAGCTCCTAGGTGCAACACTATACATTGGAATAGATTTTTTTTATTAACTTTAATGAAAATTTACAGAGACTGAATATTTCCATTCAAACATTGTTGCACTTTTCTCCCTGTCAACACCTTCTCTCTCCTCAATTAGCTCTTCTCTTTGAAAAGTAAGAGAAAAATTATTTCATTGTTATATAATCCCATCCCTCCAAGTCCACTCCACTATGCAACCTTCATTCTGGACTCCTGTCATGACAAAAATACCTAATCACATATCCCTTTTAAACGGTTTTCTCCCTCATCTGTTTCAATGCAGTATACATTATTTATCCCATCTTTCTCAGTCTCCCCCCAACCCTGATGTTAGTCCTGTTTTATAGCAGTGGCACTATGCAGCATTTGTCCTTTTGTGACTGAGATATTTCACTCAGCGTAATGTCCTCCAGGGTCACCCATTTTGAATAATATTGCATGAGTTCCTTGTTTTTCAATATAGCATAGTATTCTATTGTGTGACTATACCACAGGTTCTCTATCCATTTGTTTGTTGATGGGCACTTAGGTTGTTTCCAACTCCTTCCTGTTGTAAACAAAGCCGCGATAAACATGGGTGTTCATATATCTGCTTGGATGTCAGTTATTGTCTCTTGAGGGTATATTCCCAGTAGTGGAATTGCTGAGTCAAATGGTATCTCTATTCGCAACTTGTCAATAAAGCAGGGTTTCTGAGACTGAGGTAATAAATAATAAATATTGGGAAAGTCTGTAACGTCTAAAACTTCATTTCTCTTGAAAAAATATGGAATCTGGAGATTAAAAATAGAATAAATATACCTGTATATTTTGAAATAAATATAATTACAAAATAGAGATTTGCTAGAAATATATTTTATGAAACATAATTTTATACAGAATAAATATTTTATTGTTGTTGTTGTTGTTGCTTAGTTGTTAGATGCCATCGAGTTGAGTGCAACTCATAGCAACCGTGTGAACAAAAGATCTGAAACTAGTCCTGTCCTGTGCCATCCTCACACTTTCTGACACACAAGAACCCATTGCAGCAGGCACCATTCAATCCACCTGGCTGAGGGTCTTGCTCTCCTTTGCTGATGCTCTACTCTTTCCAATAACATGTCCTTCTCCAAAAAAATAGCCCCTCTGAGCAGCATGCCAAAGTATGTGAAGTGATGCCTCACCATTCTTGCCTCCAAAGAGCACTCCAGCTGCCCTTTCTCCAAGACATAACTCTTCATTCCCTTGGCTGTCCATAGCCTGTTCAGTGCTTTTCTCAAACACCACAGCTCAAAGGCATCAATTATTTTCCTGTCATCCTTATTCATTTTCCAGGTTTCATATGTATAGTTAGTAATCAGAAAAACTACGGTCTGAATCAGATGCACCTTAGTCCTAAAACTGACATCATATACTCCTCAGTAATTTGGAGAGGTCCCTAACTGCAGATTTTCCCAGTGCAATGTGTCTCCTGTACTATATATTATTTTTATGATTTCTACATTCTGTTTCAACATCATGATAGATAGAGACAAAATTAAAATTGTCAATGACTTCATCTTGCTTGGATCCTTGGTCAGCATTCTTGGTACCAGCAGTTAGGAGATCAGGAGACAAACTGCACTGGAAAAGTCTGATTTAAAAGTCCTGAAGAGTATTGAAATCAGTATAAAAACTAAATTGCACTTGATTCAACTTACATTCTTTCCAACCACCTGCTATGCATCTGAAACCTGGGCAATAGGAAGAATCAATACATGAGAGTTTTGATGTTGTAGATAAGTGCTGAGTATGCCATTAACTGCCAAAGAAGAAAGAGACATATCTTGGACAAAGTACTACCAGAGTTTTCCTTGGCGGCGAAAATGGAATCTTCATCTCACACTTTTTTGATGTGTTATTAGAAGAGGGTATTCCTTGGAAATGGATATAATACTTATTGAGATCTTTATCTTTTCAAGGTCAGTGAAGGAGAG
>NW_006399948.1:4653009-4653995 GCF_000299155.1 Elephantulus edwardii
TTTTTTCCCCCAAAAAAGGCTAGTGATGACAAAAATGAAAACAAGATGCATTTACTCTGTTTTATACCACAAAACTAGTATCACTGTAATCTGATGAGCAACAACTTTTGGATTGAAAATCCATTCAAATAACAGAAATAATAGGAAAAATTTTAAAGAAATATTATATTACACAGAATGCATATATGTCTTACCTAACATTATAATGAATAAAGTGAAAATAGTAAAAAATAAATCATTTGTAATAACAATATCATATTTTCCAACAAGCCTTTCTTTCTTATTTTTCTCACAGGAAAATAATATAAAAGAGAGAAAATTTATGAAGCAAATGCACATGATATGAATGTTGAGCATGTACAATAGAAATGAATGCAAATGATGGGATATTTTTATCCCTAAAATTGATCATGCTTTCATTTCTTTACAACAAATGAGGGAAAGAAAGACAAGGAAACAGGGAGAGATAGAGGGTAGGAGGGAAGAAGAAAGAAAGAGAGAATACAGAATAATAATTTTAGGGATCAGAGAATTATTATAGCTATAGACTTTATATATATTTAAAGGATTGTAAGTAATTATTTTGAATAAAATTCAGAGTTTAGACAAATTAAACAAAAATTATTTGAAAGACACAATAATATCACTCACTTAAGAAGGACTATATAAATCTAATCACATATCTATGAAAATTATTTAATTAGCATTTTACCAGAGTGAATATTCCATGTCTGTATTACTTACATGGTTAAGTTTATCATTTATGGAAGAAATGTTGTAAATGATGCATAAATATGTCCTTTAAAAAGCACGTGATTATCTAAATTCATTCTAGAAGACTAGCTTAATATAGATAAGCAAGCAAAATTATTTTTAGAAAAGCAAATTACCGATCGATATTCTTCAAAAATATATATGAAAATCATTATTCGGTAATAACATATCAGATAAGGGACTTATATCCAGAATTTATGAAATACTTGAGC
>NW_006399948.1:4655180-4678255 GCF_000299155.1 Elephantulus edwardii
AGAGAGAATGGTGCGGCAATGAAGGAGTGAAAGCCCAGAATCCCTGTGAGTGTTCATTGAAACTAATAAAATTTAATAATAAAAAAAAATCATTTAAGCATACTTTGAAATAATTGAATCTAACAGTACTTAAAATAATAATATATAATACCTTAGAAGCTTTGTCCTGGAAAGGCAAAGTCAGCTTAACATTCAAAGGACAAATACTGCACAAGACCACTATTGTAAAATTAAGAGGATAACTAGTAAAATATGTATGGAAACTCCATGGGAGGAGGGCTAATGATGGGTGAGGGTGAAACAACAGGGTGGCACAGTTTGGTGGGTAGAGGAAAGGGGAAAAGGAAATGGGAAGGATCTGGGGAAAAAAAGTCAGCATAATGATGGGCAACGTCCATGGTGGTTAATCTTATAAAACATAATGCATGAGAATGATTGTAATGAAACACAGTGCATATGAATTTATTAACCAAACCAATAAAAAAGAAAACTAAAGAGCAACAACAAAAAAGTCCGTATAATTTATAATATATGCAACTAAAAATAATAACCTTATGAACATCTGTACAGAAAATAAGTAAGCATTTGAAATTGAAAATCAATTTATTATTCAAATGCCAATTAGAATTGGAAACTTTCTCTGCTTGATAAGAAACATTAACAAAAATGTCATGTTTAATAGAATTTTAATTGTAAAATAATAAATATAATTCCCCAAGTTAGAGAAACAATCCAAATAGTGTGATAATATGTGCAATAGTGTTATATATCAAAGAAAGTGTGTTTTGAGATATTTTTAAATGCTGCTGAAATCACGGATGTGTTTGCAGACTAGAAGTGAAAGATGAACTCATTTAAGATAATGGAAAGAGTAGAAATGAATTTATTTCTCTTCTTTGTGGAGATTAATAGAATAATTCACAGCTATAGTTAACAATTTATATGGTTTAATTTTTATTTTAATTTTATTATATATTAATATATATTATTGAGATACACATGCTAAACTATTTTTAAAATTTTAATACTCTTTCTAATGAATCTCTGGTGGCATAGTGGTAAGAAGATGCATTGCAATTCCAAAGACATGAAGTACAAATCCACCCGCCACTCCGTGGAAAGATAGGTAGTCTCCTTTTGTGGGATTAACTGTCTCTGAAAACTCATTACTGGTCATTTTTGATTTGACAGCAGATAGACAGTCTCCACCTGTGCGATTTACTACCTCTGAAAACATGCCAGAGCGTAAGCTATGGTCTGTTACTACTTAATGGTACCCAACAAATATAATGTACTGGGTATGTTGTTGTTGTTAGGTGTCAGTGAATCATCCTATGAATAGCCAATCTGAACCCTGTTTTTTTATGTGCTGTTCTAACTATCTCTAATTACATTAGAGCCCATTACTGAAGTCACTGTATCAATCCATCTTATTGAGGATCTACTTTTTCTTCACTAATCTTTACAAGAATGATATCTCTTTCCAAAAATAGACTCTTCTAGGAACATGTCCAAAGCATGAAAGACAAAGCTTTGCCATCTTTGGCCCCAAGGAACACTTTGGTTTCACTTTTGCAGATATCTGTTTATTGTTTTGGCAGTACATGGGATATTTAACACTCTTCTCCAGTACCACAAGTCAAAAGCATCAATTCTTCTGTCATTCTTATTCATCATCTAGCTCTCTCTAGGGCATAACAGGTTATTAAGAGAGCCATAGCCTGAATCAGAGGCACTTTTGTCTTTGAATTGACACCATTACTCTTTAGTGTGTGTACACACACACACAAATACACACACACACACCCCATTAAATAAATAAAACAATGATAAATACTCAAGCATACAATTAAATACATTAAAATGTTTTATATCAAATGCTTTCTTACAATAACCATATCTTGAACAGATTTTATGAGCTCAGTATTTGCTAAAAAAACAAGAATATCCCCAAGGATTTATGAATATAGAAAGCCAAATAATTAATTTTAAGATAGTATGTTGATGTGTGGACTATGCTAGTAAGATTTTTCTTATAAGACTGAGAAAGTTTCCTTCTATTTCTAATCTTCAAGTTGCTAGAATATTACATTAATTTTTCTAGAAATGTTTTCCTTTAGGAGTCCAATGATTGAATATGTACCCAGAAAGAAAGTCATCCAGATGAATGGTTTGAGGGAATAAGATGCATGGTTATGACTTTCACTAAAATTAAAATGTAAAAAAGGTAGAGTTTTCAGACTAAGTTAAAGGATTCAGTTCTAGTTCAAGGTATATCTAGTATAGAATAGTTGTATGAGGAATCCCTGGGTGGTGCAAATGGTTATCATATGTTGAAATAAAAACTAAAAGTTCAAGATTATCTAATGGTGCTGTAGAGAAAACTTGGAACTTTACTTTTTTTTAGAGCACAGTTCTACTTTAACATACATTGGATTACCACAAGTTGTAAGCAATTCAATAGTAATTACACAAAGTGTATTGCAAAGAATGCTAATACAGTAATGCAAAGAATGAGAATTCCCTCACAATTAATTTTTCTAAGAAACCAAAACTAGACCAGGAAGCACTAGTCTCAACATAAGTTATGGTTTAAAATACAGATAGGTGTGCATCATGGCTGTGTTCTTTAACCATACTTATTTAATATATTCTGAGAAGCTAGGCTATGTGAAGAAAAATACAACCTAAAGATCAGAATAAGACTGATTTACGGCATGAGTTATGCACATGGAACAACCTTGCTGAAACCTTATTTGCTGAAAACAAAGAGAACTTGGGACACTTCCTGAAAAGGCTTAGAAACTATTGTCTTCAAGATAGATTATAAATAAACTTAGAACAATTCCCACAACTGAACAAATAAGCAATATCATAAATGAAGAAAGGAAAAAAAAGTCAAGGATTTATTTTACTTTAATCCACTTTCAACATTCTTTAATACAGCCTTCTGGAAAATGAAACAATATATTACACAGGGACAAATTTGTTAGAAATGACCTTTTTAAAGTGATATAAAGCAAAAACATCACTCTGAAAACTAAGGTACAAATGTACACCTAAAACACCAAGCTATTGTTTTTAAATTGTCTCAATGCATGAAAAAAACTACATAATGAATAAGGAATGCCAAGAAGCATTAATACATAGAAATTGTGATTTTTGCCCAGAATATTGGATGTATAGTGGATTTGCGGAGGAACAAAGATGTTTTAGAAATAGCACATCTAGGATGTTTAAGCTAGGACGGCAAGAATTCATATTGTATGCTTTGCTTATGTCATCAGAAGGAACCCATCTCTAGAGAAGACAATATGCTGACTGCACTAGACAGTCGGTGAAACAAAAATAAAAACCCTCATCGGCATGAATTGATACAGTGCTGCAAGAATGGGATCAATTATAACAATGATTAAGACAACACTGCATTAGGCATTGTTTTCTTCATTTATACCAGTTCACTATGAGTCAAAATGAACTCAACGGCACCTAACAACAAAATGAAATTTAAAGATAATATGTCTAATGGAGTCATATAATCAGTAGTTGTCTACTGATAGATGCTGTGTTAAATCAGGGGAGATAAAGAATTTGTTCAATAAGATTCTTCAGAGCAAAAATAAGAAAATATAGGTTGAACCCTAAGGAGGACAAAAATAAAATTGTGAGGCAAGCAGGTAAAGATGATCAGAAAGATCACATAGGGGTAGCTAGAGAAGCTAGAGTGAATTAATACTTTCCAAAATACTATACAATTACAAATTATTTATAATAAAAAAGTACACTACACACATATTTAAAAGCTTAAAATAAATGCCTATTTCAAGATTTTAAATAGTGCATGTTTACATATGTTAAAAACTCATTTCAGTGAATATATTTAGTGTGCTTAATAGTATTTTTAGAAAGAATTCTACCAGAAAGGAAAATAGATCAATTATTAAAATTAATATTGTTTCAATAACTGTTATGTATGATCTTAAAAATGAAATCTGTCTTTCCAGGGTGAAAATAAGAAAGATAAAACAAAACAGTGCTAGATTCATTCTATAGACTTCAGAGAGATCTACCATTGCTCAGACCTTTGAATAAGTTAAAACTGACTTAGGGTTTTTAGATAGAGATAATTAATAAGTTTGAGTTTCATTACTTCTGATACTTAAATTTAATTATGGTTGCAAAGCCAAAAAATGTATTCAGAAATATGCTCAACTGACTGAAATAAGAAGCAGATTTTTGAAAGAGGATTGAATTGCCCTAGAACACTCTGAATACTCATTTTGTCCAGCAGGGATTTTTAAAAAGATGTTCACATGATAATTATTATCAGTTTCCTGTTGGCAGCTGCCCTATTCCAGAAACATAGAATTTGTGATGTCTCATGTGACTTATTTTGTGCCTCATTGGCTGTTTAAAAGACATTTTTAAAGAAGGGAGAAAAAAAAACCCTAAATTTATTTAATTTCAATTTTGAGGGATAATGACTCAGAGTTTAAGTAGCTATGTGCCAAGTTTTAGGGAAAAGCAAATAAAACCACACAAGTTATAAATCATTCAAAAAGGAGGATTTATGATAGGAACAACAAGGCAACTTTGACTATGGCTTCTCTGCTGGGTGCTGCTCTATAGAACGGTTATAATAAATCATGCAAAGAATGAATAGAAAATAGAATTCTTTTAACTTCCTGAGAATAAGCTCCTGGGACTTTTCTCTGACTTTGAGTACTTATGCATGCACATCTCTTCTTTATTACAGATATTTTACACCGTATTGACTGCACCATAGTACCATCTTGCAGCAAACAAATTAGACATCTGTGTATGATTAGATGGATATTCATATTCTATTTTTCATTTTAATTTGCTATGTTAAGTATTTGTGCATATAATACTGGAATTTCAGTACATTTTTTCTATAAGAAAACATCCTGTTATCTATCCATCTTTGAAGAGCTGACTGAGCACATGCTTAGTGTAGGTAGAAATGCATCATAAACAACCAAATTATTATGAAAATAAATGATTTCCCCTAAATGTTCAGAGTTCATTTTTAGCTTAATAAAACCTTCTTCCTTTCTAATAAATATTACCCTTGCTACTTACTTTTCAATTTAAAGACCTTTTTACTAACAGAATAGTTATTTGTAGAGGAAAACCACTTTGAAATAAATCTGTTTAAAATTTTGAATAAAAAATCCATTTGTAATTACTAAAATAGAACATAAATAAAACTTCAGCAGCAGAATAGAAACATGTGAAAAAAATCATGATAATCCTTAAAGTGTTTGGACAAAGGGTATTATATACCAAAAAACATTTCTATGTTTTTAGATAGCAATTATAGTTGAGACTTAAAAGATCAGGAAAGAACTTCTACTCTACTTGCACATATTTTAAAGTGTGTTACAAGTTCTCAAATTAGGGAGAGTTTTGGTAACTCAGTCAATCTCTGCTTCTCCAGTGGATATACTTATGAATATAGAGATGAGAGATAGGCAGAAATCCCTCTTGATGCTAGAGAGACAGCAACAATTGAAAGAAGAGTTCAGTGTCATCAGTGCTATAGTATTTCTCTGTTTTATTGTACTTATGAGATTTAACAAAGAACAGTATGTAGTAGGAAGAAGAAAGAGGCACATTCCACACTAGGCTGTTGTATTATGTTTACTGACATGTATTTGATAGGATTTGTAGGACATCATGGTAAGGAGTTGCACTGTAAACCCAAAGGCACATGGTAAATCAACCAGCTACTCTGCAGAAGAAAGGTGGGCAATCCTCCTCCTATGTGGTTGACTGCCTCCGAAAACCTGATGGAGGGTCAGCTGTGGGATAGTTCTGACTTAATGGTACATATCAACAATGTATTCTTGAAGCAACAAGACATGATTATATTTACAACTTAGTTCACAGCCTACATAATTAGATAAATGTGCCTTTGATTTTTCCATGTTATTTAGCTGCACAAAACATTCACAATTTTGTTTTGCTTTAATGATGTCTATAAATAAGAAAAAGTGAAAATAAATCATCTTGGTTAATTGTAAGGTGCTGTCTCACAGTTGTAGCAGGGGAAATGGAAAACGCAGCGGACCAGAAATCAGAACAGGTTTGTTTTTTTTTTTTTATCATCTTGTTGCCACTAATTAGTGATCTGACTGAGAGCATTTCAGTATCTTTGCATTTGAATTTGCTCATCTGTAAAATTTCTAAAGGCCCTTCCTGGGTAAAAAAAAAAAAAAATTCTATACATATTGCATTTCCTTTTCTAGCAGCAAAGATAGCTTAAGATTGCCCTATCCATGCATATCCTTTAGTGTTCTTTCTGTGAATAAAGTCTTGCTCTAGTAATCTTGGCTGGTAAGGTTTAAAGGTCCAGTCTGTGTGGAAGAGGGCCCAAAGTGACTGGTTCAAGATTTAGAAACCCCACCACTGATTATTAACAAAGGCTTCAATCAACCAAGCTTTATTGTGATGCCAATGATTTCTTGGAGATATGTTTCCATGAATCTCTCATTGACTGAGAATGAACTGCACACATAGTGAAATAATAAATTAGAATTTAAATTACATTTAGACAAAATAGATTGTCTTGAGAAAAATTTAAAAATATGATGACTTGCATTGCTTCTTCAAATGTGCCTCTATGATCCAGAAAGAAAGAGATGCTGGATTAAGGAGATGAGGACTTGTAAATTTAAGAGTACTTCTGTGATCTAAGATGTTGTTGTTATTTGCCATCGAGTCGCTTGCGACTCATAGCGACCCTGTGTCCAACAGCCCTAAACTGTTCTGTCCTGTGCCAATCTCATTGTCTCCAACACACTCATCTTAATTACCCCAGTCATCAAATTAATCCATCTCCTAGAGAGGGCCTTCCCCTCCTGTGCCTGCCCTCCACCCTCTCAAGCATGATGTCCTTCTCCAAGGACCCGTCTCTCCTTACAACATGACCAAAGTATGTCAGACGAAGCCTCAGAATCCTTGCCTCCAAGGAGCCACTCAGTTTAACCCTTTCCAGGATGAATCTGTTTGTTTTCCTAGCAGTTCATGGTACACTCAATACTCTTCTCCAACACCTAACCTCAAAGGCATCAATTCTCCTTCTGTCCTCCCTAGGCATTGTCCAACTCTCTGATGTATAACATGTGATTGCAAAGACCATGGCCTGTATCAGACACACTTTAGTCTCCAGAGAGACACCGTTGTTCTTCAGTACTTTAGAGAGGTCCCTAACAGAAGATTTTCCCATCGCAATACATCTTTTAATTTCCTGGTTGCTGGTGGCAAGAGTGTTAACTGTGGAGCCAAGCAAACTAAAGCTGTGAACAATCTCAATCTCTTCACCATCCACCCTGATGCTGCCAGTTGGTCCAGTGGTGAGAATCTTTGTCTTCTTGACATTGAGCCTCAATCTATATTGAAGACTGCAATTCTTGACCCTCTGTAGCAAGCGCTTCAGGTCCTCCTCAGTTTCAGCAAGCAGGGTTGTGCCATCTACATAATGCAGATTGTTGATAGATCTTCTACCAATCCTGATGCCACATTTCTGATCTAAGATAGCATGCATAAATAAACTTAGATGTTAGTAGTGCTAACAGATAAAAAGGGAGCTCTGATGGCTTAAAAGAAAGGAACGGTGGTCTCAACACATATGTTCAAGGTTCATATACAAGAGTGGCTCTGTAGGAAAAGATGAGCAATATGTTTCCTTGTGACTTATTGCCCCTGAAAACACAACTGAAGGTCAGCTATGATTTGACTCCAACTTGATGATGTACAACAAAACAGTAACAGCTCATAAGTAACAATGATAAAAACAAACAGATAATAAATATGCTTTGTGTATGTTTATAATGAATGAATTATACAGATTTGAAGACTATAATTTTTAATAATATGGTGTTGATGATGTAGCTCCAATTCTTTGTTTCTGTCTCATTTTTTTTTAGTCACCAACATGCATGATTGTAATATCTGATGGGAATGTTATTGTCTTATAGTGACATTTATTAAATATGTTAATATATAGTTCATTTAACAATCTGAATATAAAATGATGAATGACAAATGTTATTTCCAATAATAACACTAAAATGTTACAAATAATGAATTTTGCCCTATATCTATTAAGTTGTTTATCTAAGGCACATTGTTTAGGAGAACAAGGTCATGATTTTGAAACCAATGTGAATGTTTTTCTGTTACACACAGCTAAAAACACTTTTCCAGTGCTTACAAATATCTTTTCAAAGGCTTTTCTTTTGAGGACAAAAGATGAGATAATGTATATAAATCAATAAATGTTAATATCACTCATCCCACAGGATAGGATGATCATAGGTCCATGTTGTTAATTTTCATTGAATTGAAAGTTAGTTGACTCGCCAGTGAGTGTTCAGAAGCTGTAAATCACATGGGAGGATATTGCCCATCTTTCTTCCACAAACAGCTGGTGGATCTAAATCACTTGTTTTGGGTAAAACAGCACAACTCTATACCACTAAGGTGACAGAGCACCCTCTTAGTTCACTGTTGTTACTGTTAGGTGCTGTTGAGTCAAGTACAACTCACAGCAACCTTATCCTGTGCCATCACCATCAGCTCTGACACTAGCATCCATTGCTGAAGTCACCATGTCAATTCAACAAAATGGAGGTCTCCCTTTCTTTTGCTGACCCTCCATGTTTCCAACCATGACGTTCCTTTTCAAGAAATAGTCTCATCTAGCTACACGTCTGAAGACGCATTCTGGCTTCACTTTTACCAAGACACAACTGTTTGGTTTTTTGACAGTCCATGGAATATTCCGCACTGTTTTCCAACACCAGAACTCAAAGACATTAATCTTTCTTCTGTCATCATTTATTATCTAGCTCCCCGATGCATAGCAAGTAAATGAGAAGACCATGGCCTGAATCAGTCTTCAAAATGACATCATCTGCATTTTGGAAAGGTCTTGTTCGTAGACATGCCTAATGCAATGTATCTCTTAATTTCCTAACTGATGATATGGAAGTATGTTGATTACTGATACAAGCAAGATGAAATAATTTCAGCTTCAATCTTTTCTCCATCCATCCTAAGGTTGACTGTAGCTCCTATGGTGAGGATCTTTGTTTTCTTAATGTTGAGATGTGATCCATACTGAAAGCTGTAGTTCTTGGTCTTTTGCAGCGAGCACTTCTCTAAAAAAAAAAAGAATCTGGAGAGGAGAAAAACTCATCAATAACTTACGTTATGCAGATAATATAGGTCAATAGTGCCTTAAAAATAAGCTCTGGTGATTAAGTGGATAAAGCACTTGACAGCTTGTCAAATGGTTGATGCTCAAAAATTCTCCAAGTGCTTTGCATAAGAAAAGTGGGCAGTTTGCTTTTTAAAAAAAAAATTACAGATTTAGAAACTCTGTGGGTCAGTTCTTCTTGATTTAGTGTAAGTAACTATGAGCAAGAATTCGCTCAAGGACAACAGATTTAATTCGGTTTCATTTTAGTGGAATGGAAGAAGCCGAAGTAGACTGCTCACTGAAATGTTTTGTTTAAATAATCCACTGGGAAAAGATGTGGCAGTGCAATTTTGTAAACTTTGTTGGTTTAGGTGCCATTGAATCTGGTATGATTTATAGTGGTCCTATATACAACAGATTTGAATCCTGTTCTATTCTGTGTCATACTCACGAACTCTGATATACTATAGTCACTATGTCAACCTACTTGGTTGAGAATCTTCTTTGTTTCTCCACTCTTCAAAGTATGATTTTACTTTCTAAGGAACAGCCTTTCCTAACAAAATGTTCAAATTACATGAGATAAAGCTTTGTCATCCTTGCCTTCAAGGAACACTCTGGCTGTACTTTATCCAACACATATCTATTCAGTCCTTCTGCTGTCATAGCTATTCAGTACTATTCGAAATTCAAAGGCTTCAATTCTTCTGCCTTTCTAACTCATTTCTCAGCTCTCAGATGCATAGCAAATTATTAAAAAGACAATAGACTAAATCGGGTGCACCTTAGTCTTTAAAATAACATCATTGTTCCTTAGTATTTTGGAGAGATCATTGAAGGCAGACTTCCCCCAAACAAGAATGTGTGGAGAAGTTTATTTTGAACTAAATTGTCATTCTTAGATAGAATCAACTACATGCCAGTGATCTGGTCATTTTTAATGAGGCCTGGAAAGTTGAAAATATTTTCTCGAATGGAAGATTTTATTAAAATGAGTCAGGCTATGAAACTATCTTTTAAAGCCAGATAATTTTATTTGTTATTGAATAAAGTAATATAATTTTCAAGAAAGGGTATAACAAATTGAGTTTATTCAAGCAGTTAAGTGTCATACAACTATCATGGAAATTAGGTTGCTTCTCAAAAGATGAAAAATAAGAGTTCCTTTCTCACCACATCTCTCCAACATCTATTACTTGCTGCCTTGTTGAACTTTGTCAGTTACTGGAGTGAGATAGTACTTCATGGTGGTGGGATTGTAAAATGGTACACCATTCTGGAAGACAGTTCAGCGCTTCTTCAAAAAGCTGAATGTAGAAATTACATACGACCCAGCTATTCCACTACTTGGAATATACTCTGAGAATATGAGGACTGAGACACAAATGGAGATTTGTACACCAATGTTCAAAGCAGCATTATTCACCATCGTAAGAACATGGAAACAGCCCAAATGTCCAAGCATAAATGAATGTATTGAGACAATGGAATGCTATGCAGCACACATGAGCAATAACATTGTAAATTATTACCTAACTTGGGAGGAACTGGAGAGCATTATGCTGAGTGAACTAACTTGGTCCCACAAGGATAAATATTGTATAAAACCATTATTGTAGAATGAATATGAGGATCCAGGAGGGGGGAGAGAAGCTGGAAGCAGAGGGATGTGGATGTGCAGGGGGAGGGGGGATTAATCATTGGGTTGTACAATTTGATAGGGAGGGGTGAGGGAAATTGAAAGAATTTGTTCGAATTTGTATTTTAATTTTGAAAATAAACAAGTATAATAAAAATAATATCTTAAAAAATAAAGATGAAAAGAACTAAATGGGAAAAGGAAAGCCATGGTGGTTAGAGTTGGAAACAGACCCAACAATTCAGTTCTCTTTACAGATAGCTATAAGAGCAGCAAAGGATGACAAAATAACACCTGATCCCAAATGAAATGTAGACTCAAGATTTAGGATTATATGTGTAAAGAGTCATATGTCCCAATTTCTAAGGAAATAAGAATTTTTCAGCATAACTTCTAGTATATTTTTAAAAAAAAATGATAATTAGCAGAATCTATGCAGCCACCAAATCCAGTATTTAGAATACTGTAATGGAGATATAAGTTATTTCTATTACGAAAATAGATAAATGAGCTAGGAGATGCTTTATATTCCAGTATGATGGCAGTTCTATGTAACTTTCACTTCAACTATAAGAAATAAATTGTTTTTTTGTTTGTTTGTTTCAAGTAGAGTATGATGATAGTAACCCTTTGAAAACAGAGCTAGACCCTGTCCTATCCTTTGCCATCCTCACCATTTCTGACATACTTTCTTTAATCATTATGTCAGTACATTTTGTTGAGAATCTGCCTCTCTTTCAATGACCTTTCCAAACATGATGTTCCTCTCCAAATAATAGCCTTTGTTACATGCCAGTGAAACAAAACTCCGTAATTATTGCATCCAAAATGCACTGTTGCTGCCCATTCTCCAAGACATATCTGTTTGTTCTTTTGAGCGTGCATAGTACATAAAGTGCTTTTCTCCAACACAAGAGCTCAAAGGCATCAAATCTTCATATATCATCCTTATTCACTGTCCATCTTTCAGACTAATAGCAAGTGACTGGGGGAGGGAGGAATGGACTGAATTAGGAGCACTTTTGTTCTCAAACTGACATAATTGTTCCTCAATAATTTGGAGAAGTCCCTGACAACAGATTTGCCCAATGTAATGCTTCCCTGATCATCTGACTTCTGGTACCAAGGGTATTGTTTGTGAATCCAGTAAGAGAACATATTTTACAGTTTCAATCTTTTCTCCTTGTGTGATGATGTTGCTTACCATTCAAGTGGTGAGAATTTTTGTTTTCTTGATGTCAAAATGCAATCCTTACTGAAAGTTACATTGTTTTATATTTGGCAGAAAGCACTTCCATTCCTCTTTATTTTCAGTAAGCAAAGGCGTGTCTGCTACATCATTCAGATTGTCCATAAGTCTTCCTCTTACCCTGATGCCACATTCTTCTTAGAGGCCAAGCTCTCAAAGAATTTGCTCATCATACATCTTAAATAGGTATGGAGAGAGAGTCTCATTCCTCTCAGTGTTATTCTTAATTTTATTATTATTGTTGTTATTGTTATTATTATTATATTATTATTATTATTATTATTATTATTACTCACACAGTCAAATGCCTTGGCACAGTCAGTGAATCACTAATAGGCAATCTTTAAAATTCTTTGCATTTATTTGTCCAGGACACATCTAATATCAGCAATTATATCTCTGGTGCTATGGCCTCTTAAAGCTGCAGCTTGCACCTCTGACAGTTCTTTTTATACGTATTATTCTTGCTGATTTTTAATCTCTTCAGCAGTGTTTTGTTTGTATGTGGGTGATGTTAATAATATTAGATAATTTCCGTATAACAATGAGTCATCTTTCCTGGTAATGGCAATAAATAAATGTTGGAATTTTTTCCATATACTTCTAGGAATACCTGTTAATACAACTATCATTCAACTATACATGCCAAAACTTAAATCTAAAGAGGAAGAAATTAAAAATTTTTACTCAACTATACAGTCTAAGATTGTCCAAACCTACAATCAAAATGCTTTAATATCTGGAGACTGGAATGCAAAAGTTGGAAGCAATGAAGAAGGAATGGTAGTTGGAAAGTATGAACTTCATGATAGCTAATAAGGCTGGAAATAGAATAATCAAATTTTGTAATTTATTCATCACAAATAACTTTATAAAATAACCATAAGGAGTGACTTTCTATATGGGTTTTACCTGATGGACTTTAAAGGAAGCAAACTGACCACATCTGTGGAAGGAATCTTTGGAAAAGTTTAGTATCAGTAATCAAAACCAGACCAGATACTGACTATGGAATGTTGTTGTTGTTGTTGTTGTTATGTGCCGTCGAGTCGCTTGTGACTCATAGCGACCCTATGTACAACAGCCCTAAACTCCAATCTGTCCTGGGCCAATCGCACTGTCTCCGACACTCCCATCCCGATTATCCCAGTCACTGAATCAATCCACCTCATAGAGGGCCTTCCCCTCCTGCGCCATGCCTCCACCCTCCCAAGCATGATGCCCTCCAAGGACCGGTCTCTCCTCACAACATGTCCAAAGTATGTCAGACGGAGCCTCAGAATCCTTGCCTCCAAGGAGCCACCCGATTTAACCCTTTCCAGGACAAATCTGTTTGTTTTCTTAGCAGTCCATGGTATTCTCAATACTCTTCTCCAGCACCACAGCTCAAAGGCATCAATTCTCCTTATGTCTTCTTTGGTCATTGTCCAACTCTCTGATGCATAACAAGTGATTGCGAAGACCATGGCCTGTATCAAACGCACCTTAGTCTCCAGAGAGACACCATTGCTCTTCAGGACTTTGGAGAAGTCCCTAACAGCAGACTTTCCCACGGCAATGCACCTTTTAATTCCTGGCTACTGGTGCCAAGAGTGTTGGATGTGGAGTCAAGCAAACTAAAGCTGTGAACAATCTCAATCTCTTCATCCTGATGCTGTCAATTGGTCCAGTGGTGAGAATCTTTGTCTTCTTGACATTGAGCCTCAATCCCTATTGGAGGCTGCAGTTCTTGACCCTCTGCAGCAGGTGCTTCAGGTCCTCTTCAGTTTCAGCAAGCAGGGTTGTGTCATCTGCATAACGCAGATTGTTGATAAATCGTCCACCAATCCTGACCCCACATTTCTCCTCATAGAGCCCAGCCTCCCAGATAATCTGTTCTGCATATAGGTTGAAAAGGTATGGCGATATGATGTATCCCTGGCGTACGCCCTTCCCAATTTTGAACCATGCAGTTCCCTTGCTCTGTTCTGACGACTGCCTCCTGGTCCAAGCATAGGTTTTGCATTAGCATGATCAATTGTTCTGGGATTCCCATTCTTCTCAGAGTCACCCACAATTATTCAAGAGCAAGTCCAAACTGAGGTTAAGAAAATTAGAACAAGTCCATGAGAATCAAAACATGATCTTGAGTTCATCTCACCTGAATTTAAAAAATCATTTTAAGAATAGGTTTGAGACATTGATCACCAATGACTGAAGGCCAGATGAGTTGTGGGATGAAATCAAGGTTATCATCCATGAAATGAGCAAAAACCATTTACATTGAGAAATTATGATACATACACACAATGGAATAATATGCAGTATGCAGAAGCATTGATTTTGTAAATCACTGCCTAACTTGGGTTGTTAACAGTTACAGTTTGCTCAGCTCCACAATCTTGGCACCAGCAGGCAGGAAATCAAAAGATTAATTACATTAGGTAAATCTGTTGTCAGGGGCCTTTCCAGAGTATTGAGAAGCAACAGCGTAAGTCTATTGACAAAGGTGTGCCTGATCCAGGCCATGGAATTCTATGCATCAGAGGGCTCGACTAACTAAGGATAACGGAAGAAGAATAGATGTCTTTGAGTTGTGGTGCTGCAGAAGATTATTGAACATACCATGGACCATCAAGAAAGATATGGCTTGGAGAGAGTGAAACCAAATTTCTTGTTCTTGGAAGCTAGGATTTTGAAGCTATGTCTCACATACTATGGCATGTGAACAAGAGGGACCAATCCTTAGAGAAGGACATAATGCTCAGAAGGGTGTAGGGACCGTGCATGAGAGAAAGACCCTGGATTAGATGGATTAACACACTAACTAGGGCAATGAGGGTAGGTACACCAGAGTCAGTAAGATTGGCTCAGGACAAGGCAGGCTTCAGAGCTGTTATACATAAGGTCACTATGAGTCACAGGTAACTCGATGGTGTGTAACAGCAACAATAACCTAACTTGGGAGGGATTGGAAAGCATTATGCTAAGTGAGCTAACTCTGTCACATAAGGACAAATACTGTATAAGACCATTATTGTAGAAATGGATACCTAGTAAACCGTGCAAGAGGATCTAAAAGAGGGGAGGTTGGAAGCACAGCAGAGAGGATGGATGGATGGCTGTAATTATAGGGTTTCACAATTTAATGGGTGGACGGTGGGGTGGGTTAAGGAAAAAGGAAAGATTCAGTCAGTGTGAAAAACAATGTATATGGAATTTTAAGTAAAACAGAATTTTTTAAAACCTTAATTTTTTTAAAGACCATTACAAAAACAGAAAGACAGAGTAGGAAGAAAAAACCAAAATGACATCAGAAAAGACTGAAAATATCATTAGAGAAAAAAGAGGTCAAAACTAAAGGAAGATATGCTGAAGTAAAAGAGCTGAACAGAAGATTTCAAAGGTCAATTTGAGAAAGCAAATTATTATAACAGATTATAACAGAATGCACAGAGAATTAGAATTGATGAATACGAAGAGAAGGAATTGCTCAACATTTCTCAAGCTAAAAGTACTGAAAAACAAATTCATACCTCAAGCTGTAATTCTGAGAGATACCATGAGCAAAATCTTGAATGATCCAGGAAGCATAAAAAGAAGATGGAGTGTAGCTAAACCTGCACTGAAGGCAATGGCTGTAAATAAGCCACCAGGAATCAATGGGATAGAATTGACATGTTCTTATGACAGGAAACTTAGAAAGACATGCACGTTCCTATTCTCAAGAAATAGTGATTCAATAGAATATAGAACTTTCTAATCATTCATTTTGGTTATTTTTTATTATTATTATTAAATTTTATTAGTTTTAATGAACATTTACAGAGATTGGGGTTTTCATTCATTCACTGTTGCACTGTTTTCTCCACCCTCCTCCCCAGTTCGTTCTTCTCCCCCCCAATGTCTAATTTTAACAAAGTTTATAGAAAGCTTGAGTTGTCATTCATTCATTGTTGAACATTTTCCTCCTTTCCTCTTCATTCTCCCTCCCCTAGACCATTTTACAATGCACCACTTGTTCTAGATTGTTCTCATATATACAATGCCTGATCATATCTTCCTTTCAAGACAGTTCTTCATCCCCTCTGTTCCAATGCAGTGTTCATTAACTATCCATTCTTTTGCTATTCTCCACCAGCCCCTCATGTAAGTCCTGTGGTGCTGGAGAAGAATGTTCAATATACCATGGACTGCTAGGAGAACAAACAGGTTTGTCCAGGAGAGGGTGAAACCAGAATGTTCCCTAGAGTCAAAGATTCTGAAGCTTTGTCTGACATACTTTGGGCATGTTACAAGGAGGAACTGGTCCTTGAAGAGGGACATCATGTTTGGGAGAGTTGAGGGGCAGCACAGGAGAGGAAGACCTTCGATGAGATGGATTGATTCTGTGAGTGGAATGGTAGGAATGAATGTGTTTGAGACAGCAAGGTTGGCACAGGATGGAATGGCATTTAGGGCTCTTGTACATAGGGTCGCTATGAGTCACAAACGACTCGATGGCACATAACAACAACAACATGTAACATTTGTCATTTTTGACTGAGCTATTTCACTCAGCATAATGTTTATTGTAATGAGATGGAAGCAACCCAAGAATTCATCAACAAATAAATGAATAAAATAATTATGTTACATTCGTGCAATGAAATATTACACGGCATCTAAAAACAAAGAACTCGTAAAACATTACATAATATGAGTAATAGTAGATTTTAAATTGAATGATTGTTAGGCACTGTCAAGTCAACTATGAGTCATACAATTCAACTAAGAGCCATAGCCACCCAAAGAACAACAGATCAAAACCTTTCCCTGTCCTGTATCATCTTAAAAGATCTGTCACAATCAATCTAATTGTTTTAGTCATTGTGCCAATCTGTTTCATTGAGGGTGCTCCTCTGTTTGTTAACTTTTTGCTTTTCATAGCATGACCTCCTGACAACAAGTTAAAAGTATTAAAAACAAAACCCCAAACTCTAATCCATTAAATTTGATCTGACAACAAAACAAAACAAAACACTGGTTGACCCTTAATCAATCTCTTGGGATCATCTTTGGTAAATGTATCACAGTCCCGAGTCTGAGCCAGTGCTTCTGAGAATTTGTTCCTAAAGATTTAGTCTGTGTCATGTGTCATATGCACAATGAATCCTTAAAGAGGCATTTATTTAGACTTTTTAAACAAACGAACAAACATCCTAGCATGACAGCAATTAAAAATAAAAACGTGCTTCATAAGTATAATTTCATAAGTAATTATGTGAAAATGTCTATTTTTAACATTTTTTAAAGAAAAAGTACTACAAAAAAGTCACAATAAATACGCTGGTGTTCTTGTGTGGAGGCAGAACCACCTCATAGTTGATTGTCCAGTGGGTTTTCAGAGACATTAACTGCAAGGGAGGAAATTGGCCTACTGTTCTCTTGTAGAATAGCTGGTAGATTCAAGCAATGTGACTTTGTATTAACAGTGCAATTCTGTACCACTAAGCCAATATAAATAGTGAAATTTGAATGGCATCAAGTAAAATAAGCCTAATCAATCTATCTTTTCATGGATTGTCAATGTGATTTGAATATCCACAGTCTAGAATACCCAAAGGCTAGAAAAACATGCCAATTTTTGCCTTTCTTACTCTAACTTTAAGTTCATTTTCAGCTCATTCACACAGCACCAATCCTCAGCATGGCCTGCTGTGTGCACTTGGAATGCATCCACACATGTGTCCCATACATATGCAGATGGAAATCTGTCAGTAAAAATCAGAATGTTTCCCTAAGCCATCTTTTTTTTAAGGTCTTAAAACCAAAGGCTATATTCTTTGTTACTCTACTAAAACAGATAATGTTATAGTAGGTAAAATAAATTTTCCCTGTTCTCTTCAAAGACAAACTCTGGTGGGAAATGATAGCTTTCACAACTTTAAGTAATAAATAATGAGATGCTTAATATATGAACGAAGGTTATGATGCAGCAATAATGCTGTTAAAGGTTGTGGGGGCTAGGAGAGTAGTTCTGTTGATTCTGACATATTTTTACTTATAACAGACCATAATAGTGTGGCATAGTATGTTTGTTACTAAACAGGCTTTTGCAGCCATTCACTATGAGTTTTTCCGCACGCCTGGTGAGTCTAGGTAATGTGTGAATGAGATGGATATCACCTCTTTGATGGAAACATGCAAACAAGATATGTAGTTTATTACTGATAGGATTAATAACTTTCATGCTCCTCCCAGGCTTAAATTAAGAAGGTTTGGAGACAGAAAAGGGAACTCTGGTGTCTGTTATTTTTGATTGTGTCTGAGTCGAACACGACTCATAGCAACCCTATGAACAAAAGGCCTGAAGTCCCTCGTCCTTGACCTTTGATCAAAGTTCAAAAAGTTTCCTAAGGCATTTTGTTTAGGAAGTTGTTGCCTCTTCTGCTTCCAACCCTGTTATTGTATGTTGTTTTTATGTGCCACTGAGTCACCTGTGATGCCTAGTGACCCTATGTACAGCAGGTCTTAATTCTTCTCTGTCCTGAGCCAGTATCATTAATTTTGACACACCAACCCCCATTGCCCCAGTTACTATATCAATCCATCTCACCTGGGTCTTCCTCTCCTGTGCTGTCCATCCACCCTTCTGAGCGTGATGTCCTTCTCCAAGGACCAATCTCTCCTGGCCACATGCCCAAAGTAAGTGAGATGGAGCTTCCAAATCCTAGCCTCCAAGGATAAACTTGCTTTCACCCTCTCCAAGACAAACAGATTTACTTTCTTGGCAGTCCAAGAACAGTTCAAGACTGTTCTCTAGCACCACAACTCAAAGGCATCTATTCTTCCATCATCCTTAGTCATTATCCAACTCTGAAGAATAACAAGTAATTGAGAAGATCGTGGCTTGGATTAGGTGCACCTTTGTATCTAGATTGACATCTTTGTTCCTTAGTACTCTGGAGAGGTCCATGAAAGCAGATTTTCCCAATGAAATTAATCTTTTGATATTCTGACTGCTGGTGTTAAGAATGTTGATTGTGAATCCTAACAGCCTCAATCTCTTCTCCATCTATTATGGTGCTGCCAACTGGCCCATTGGTGAGAATCTGTTTTCTTTATGTTGAAGTTCAATCAATATTGAAGATTGCACAGTCCTTGACCTTTTGCAGCAAATGGTTCAGGTCTTATTCAGTTTCAGCAAGCAAGGTTATGGCATCTGTATATCATAGGTTGCTAATGAGCCTTTCTCCAATCTTGATGTCACACTCCTCCTCATAAAGCCCTGCTCCCTGAATGATCTCTTATGCATACAGATTGGAAAGGTATGGGGACAGGATGCCTCCCTGAAACACTCCTTTCCTGATTTTGAAACATGCAGTGTTTCCTTATTCTGTTCTGAGGACTGCTTTTTGGCCCAAATATAGGTTATATATAAGGATGATCAAGTACTCTGAGTTCCCAATTTTCCTTAAATCTAGCCACAATTTATTGTGATCCACACAGTCAAATACCTTTGCATAGTCAATGAAACACAGACACTTTTGTTACTCTATGCTTTCTGCCAAGATCCACCTGACATTGGCAATAATATTCCCACTGCCACAACCTCTTTTGAACCCAACTTGTATTTCTGGTAGTTCTCTGTCAAGGTTCATGTCATTCTTTTCTAGATAATCATCAGCAGGATTTTACTAGAGTTTGATATTAGTGACATTGTTCAATAATTTTCACACTTTTTTGAGTCACCTTTTTTTTCAATGGGAACAAATACGGATCTCTTCCAGTCAGCTGGCCAACTAGTTGTCCTCCAAATTTCTTGGCACAACTTGGTGGACACAAGCAGGGCAGCATCTCTTTGTTAAAATACATCAACTGGTATGCTATCAGTTTGGAGGGCTTTATTTTTTGCCAAGTCCTTCAGAGCAGCCTGAACTTCTTACTTCATCATCATTGCTTCTTGATTATATGTTGTAACTTAAAATTCTTCTGTGTCAGCCATTTCTTTTTGGTACAATGACTCTGTATACTCCTTTCATCTTCTTTTACTGCTTCCTGAATCATTCAATATTCGGCCCATAGCAGAACCCTTAAGCATTGTAGCTCATACCTTGAAGTTACTCTCCAGTTCTTTTGGATTATGAAATGCTGAGTGAGGGCTCTACTTTTGATTTCTGACTCCAGTTCCTTGCACATTTCATTATATTATTTTGCCTTGTCTTACTGAGTGGTCCTTTGAAATCTTCTATTCAGCTCCTAAATTTCTTTCTTTCTTTTTTGTTTTTTTTTTAGCTCCTAAATTTCTTGGTTGCTTCCTTTTGCTTTAGTTTCTCAGTGCTGTAGTGCAAGATTCAGAGTCTCTTCTGACATCCATTTTGGATTTTTCTTCTTTTTCCTTCTTTTCAATGACTTTCTGCTTTTTTCATGAACAAAATTCTTGATATCTTCCCATAGCTTATCTGGTTTTTGCTCATTAGTGTTCAAGGCCTCAAACCTATTTCTGAGTTCACTTTTAAATTCATGGGAGATAGACTCAAGGTCAAGTTTTTATTTCTGTGGATATGACTTAAACTTCTTTAGTTTTAATTTGATCTTGTGTATGAGCAGTTGATGGTGTGTCCGACAATCACCACCTGGCCTAGTTTTCACTGCGGATATCGAACTTCTGTGAAGGTTCCTTCCACAGATGTAACCAGTCTGATTCCTGTGCATCCCATCAAGTGAAATCCATGTGTACAACCAGAATTTATGTTTCTTTTAAAAGATATTTGCTATGAATATATCATTAATTGTACAGCATTTTATCATTCTATCCCATCTCATTTCTGTCATCAAGTTCACATTTTCCGACCATTGATTCTTCTTCCTGATTCCCAACTTTTGCTTTCCAGTCACCCATTATTATTAAAGCACCTTGGTTACATGTTCGATCAATTTATGACTGCAACAGTTGATATAAATCATTTATTTCCTCCTCTTTGGCTCTGATTGTAGGTGCATAGTAAGAATTTGTGCTGCAATCCCAGAGGCATGGGTTTCAATCCACCAGTTATGTGGAGAAGGGTGAACAATCTCTTCCCATGCAATTGACTGCCTCTATTAACTCACTAGAGGTTCAGTTATGAGTTGGTTACAACTTTACAGCACAATAACAACATTGATAGAAAACAGGGATCTTGTTACCAGAAATAAAAAGGAGAAGAGTAATGCTTGAATTCATTTGGGCCAGAGATTACTTGCAGAAAACCGATGGGGATTTAGACTGAATGTGGTGGAGAATCACAGGTGTATGTAAAATAGAGTTGAATTGGAACTGCGGCTCCACAGAAATAGAGCTGAGGACCTTGGTCCAAGCTTAGTGGAAAACATGGCAGGAGATGACATAACTTGCATATTATCAAAAAAGACCTGTCCTTGGAAAAAAGTAATATGGTAGGAATGATGGAGGGTCAGAGAATGAGAGGAAGATTTATAAAGAGATGAATTGACACAATTACTATAATAATGGGCTCAAGCAATACATATATAGTGAAGATGGCTGTTGTCTGTTGCTAATAGTGTCTCTATGAATCATAGTCAACTCAATGGCATGTAATAATAACAACAACAGAAGAGCTGAATAGTTCAGCCTCAGAATTGGTAGATTAAAAATCAGGGCACCTGACAGTATGCCTGGTACGTTGTTTCAATTAAAGAATTGTGTCCTGGTTCTAACCTTAATTGTAACCTAATAAATTCCTTAATAAACTCCATAATTGTTAGTATTGTCTGAAAGATTCATGCGTTCATTTCAATGAATGATGTGTGTGTTTCTAGCTAAGTAGACTCAGTAGTAGAGCAGGGACAGACCTAGTAGAAATGATTGATATTAGAACTAATAGATACAGATGTGAGGTACGTAAGAGCATATCTGACCTCACAGGAATTTATTTTGTACTTGGATATTGTTGATGGGGTCTGTTTCACCTTCTAGGGTTAGTGAAATTCAAACTTGGCTGCCTATATACTTGTGACGCATTTTTTACACATAGGTAGAAGAAATTATTTAGAATTACAGCAAGTTCTTTGTGAATGCGATATTGATATTGGCATAAAAATTGAGGTAAGAATCTATATAATTACCTGGTAATAAAATTCCATTTAAAAGTTAAAACAAACAAACAAAAATTTTATTTACAAAATAATATTATAAAATGAATTTATTTATTCTTATATCAAACACTCACATTTTATTCATAGTCTTATGAACATGAATCATCCCTTCATCCAGAACCTGGAGAATTCACAAACTGTGAATAAAAGAGTGCAATAGTTAGAAAAGGGTTTAATGATTTACCACTTTGGCTGTTCTGTTGTTAAGTTTAAGGGACATCCTCAATGTTATTTGAGTTTAACAAAGTCAAGTGCACTTTCTTCAAACAGCTCACTTGGGAAACAAGTATTCAAGTCAATAACCATAGTGATGCTTAAAGTAGGTCACATTCCTGGAATTGCTGATGTAAAGGAACATATCTATTTAATTGGGTCAATATTTGATGAGCCTTTCAAATTATTCCAAAAGGAAAAATAATCTCATTAAATATTGATGATTGAGGAGAAAATGACATGTATGACAATATGAATGCATTTTTAAAGAAATCAGTTATGTGCTAAAATGTAATTGACATTCATTTAACTGGACCTAAAATTTCAACTAAATAACAAAATCTAATATATTTGAATCTAAGATACATATTCAACACACACACAGAGACACACATTTTGGTAATTTGTGTTAAGAATGGCTTGCAAAAAAGAAATCCAATGCATGAAATTAAAATAACAGTAACATAATGAAAATAAAAATAGAAAGAGCTATATCTGTATGATTCGTAAGTACTCATTTATATTTTAGAAACTATAACTGGAAATTGAAGATTTTGAACTGTAGTGTTGGAGAAGAGCACTGTATATTATATTAATTATATTACATTCCGCACTGGGGAAGGTCACCT
>NW_006399948.1:4678355-4693875 GCF_000299155.1 Elephantulus edwardii
TATTATATTATATAATATTATATTTATGTTATATATAATGAGTTGAAGCAACACAAATATTGTTAAAATGGCTGTTGTCTGTTGCTAATAGTGTCTCCATGAGTCATAGTCAACTCAATGGCACATAATAATAACAACAATGGAAGTGAAAGCAGATATGTCTTGGAGAAGGTACAGGCAGAACACTATTTGGAGGCAAAAATGATGATTTTGCCCTAACGTACTTTGGGCATCTTTCTAGAAGGGGCTGTTCCTTAGAGTAGAAAATAATGGTAAAAAAGGCAGAGGGCCAACAAAGGAAAGGAATACCCTCCAACAGGTAGATTGATACTATGACAGCTGCAATAGACTCTTGTGTCAGGAAGCGTGAGGATGACACAGGATAGAACATGGTTCAAATCTTTTGTTCATAAAGTTGCTATGAGTCATACTCAATCAATGACACTTAACAACAGCAACAGAACTTGAAACAAGACATTTACTTTATGGTAACGATAACATTTTAATCAAACCGGTCTGTCCTGAAGGGAGTGAAAGCAGGCAGCTCCTTTGAGGCAAGAAATTTAAGTCTCTGTCTCACATAAAGCACAAAAGAAGAAGACCCTGGATGAGACAGATTAATACAGTTCATGGGGGTAGACATGTTGGAAACAATTTGCTCAAGATAGAGCATGGTTTATAGCTGTTGTGCATAGGGTCTTTTGATTTCCTGACTGCTGAAGCCAAAGAAGCTGCAATTGTTAACAACTTCAATCTCTTCTCCATCTATCATAGTGCTGCCAATTGACCCAATATCAAGGATATCATCCATGAAAAATGCAAGGTCCTTACAAAGATGTAAGAAGAAGAAAATATCAAATGGATATCAGAAAAGACCTTGAATATTGCACTAGAGTGCCAAGAAGCCAAAACAAAGGAAGAAATCAAGAAGTTAAGGAGCTGAATAGAAGATTTCAAAGGGCAGATAAGAAAGACAAAGCAAAGAATTACAATAAAATGTGCAAGGATCTGGAGTCCAAAAATCAAAAGGGCTAAACTCACTTGGCATTTCTTTATCTGTGAAAAGTAAAGAACAAGTTCAAGCTACAAGTTGCAATACTTAAGGATACTATGGGCAGAATATTGAATGATTCAGGAAGCATTAAAAGAAGACAGAAATAGTGTATATACAGAGTCACTGTACCAAAAAGAATTTACTGACACAGGAATTTCAAAACCAACACATGATCAAAAGACATGTTGAAGGAGGAAGTTCAAGCTGCTCTGAAGGACTTGGTAAAAAAAATAAAACCTCAGAAATTTATGAAATACCAATTGATATATTTCAAGAAACAGATGCTGGCCTGGATGTGTTCACCAGATGTGCCAAGAAATTCAAGAAATCTGAGGGACAACTACTTTGTCAAAGAGATGTGTATTTTTCCCATTAAAAAAAGTGACCCAATAGAGTGTGGAAATTATCAAACAATACCATTAATATTACACACAAGCAAAAATCTTGCTGAAGATTATCCAAAAACAACTGGAACAGTACATTGACAGAGAACTACCAGAAATACAAGCTGAGCTTAGAAGAAATCTTATCACCAGAGACATTATCCCCAAAATGGGATGAATTTAGGAAGAAAACAAAAAGTATTAGATGAATGGTTATCTGTGTTTAATTGACTATGCAAAGGCATTTGACTGTGTGGAACACACAAAATGTAGCTAACTTTGAGAAGATTTGGACTCCCAAAACATTTGATTGTGCTACCTATTTGGACCAGGAAATAGTGCTCAGAACATAGCAAGGGAACACTACATGTTTCAAAATCAGAATAGGAGTGCATCAAGGATGTGTCCTGTCTCCATACATTTTCAATATATATGCAGATCAGATCACTTGAGAAGCTAAGTTTTATGAAGAGGAATGTGACATTAGAATTAAATGAAGCCTCATCAACAAACTACATTATTCAGGTGACACAACCTTACTTGCTGAAACTGAGGAAGTCCTGAAGCATATGCCACAGAAGGTCAAGGACCGTAGTGGTCAATATGGATTGAAGTTCAACATCAAGACAAAGATTTTCACTACTGCTCCACTAGATTTCTTATTTTTTTAAATATAATTTGTTTTCTTATTTCTTAATTAAAATATTGGAGTTAATAAGCTACAGGAATAGTATGTCTATACTCATTGTTTTAACATAGAAATTATGAAATAAACAGACAATGAACTCTCTGTATGTAGTCCTACTTAATTGTATTTTTCAGTATGTATTAGACAATTTTGAGAACAATAGATTGTCATATTATTATGCAGATATAAACATAGACAAATATTGTTCACTAAAAAGAACCTGAAAACGCATCAGGCAGTGGTGCAGTAAGTGAAAAATAAAACAAATGAAAAGAACAATTGCCTTTTTGAGATTCAGTAGTTCATATTCAGACTCAGGAATAAATGAGTAACTGTTTTAGCAATGAACTAAAAGCACTCTAGCTTTTTATATAAAATTTAGAAAGAAATTTGGGCATATTTACTTTGTACTACATAATATTGACTAAAATCATACAAAATGTGACACCATCGTCCATCTCCTTTATAATTATTCTATAATTATAATATGCAAGGGGAAAAGTATGTTTATTTCATGCAATCATTATATATTTCAAAGCATAATGCAAAACATCTCTGGAAAGCTCAGGAAAGTTCTATGAACTTGCTAGAGTTTTCTGGATAGGGAAATGACCAGATTTATGAAAGTGAAAAATGTAGTTGGAGGGCAAATTATTTTCAACATTTTAGTTATGGATTTTAATTCTTGGAAACATTTTGCACAAAAACTTTAAGTAGTTTATAGTGTCTTCTTTTGTCTAAATATGCTGAGATTATTCTTGTCAGTTTTGATTTACTGATTCTCAACTCAGAAATTAGATTGAGCTTATTTTTTTTAAGAAAACTGACACAGGGAAAAGATAGCAAAAAAGTTCCTATGAAGTTGATAGTTTGGTATAGTATTAAGGATTAAAAAAACTTCATCAAAAAATATATCAAGCAAAAGCCACAGCATAAGATCCAAGATAGTGATATCCACAATTACAGCATATATTTTTCTCATAATAAATTACTTGTTTTTTAGTAAATATTTATAAAAGATAGTTTATACTGTTTTCAGAAAGCTATATGTGTGCTCGAAGAGAATAGTTGAAACTGAGAAATTATACTTCAATATAATATTTGAAATATTTCCTTTGTTCTATTTCACCAAAAATTCTTTGTCAAGCAATGTAATAAATACTTCTGATAATGTTAGATAAGTCTCATTTATTTATCTCATTAGATAAAATAATTATATATATTTAACTGGTTTTCATTTTGTATATTTAACATGAATTCAGTATAAAAAAATAGGTCCTAACAGATTCTCTTTTAATACTACTGTACTATGACTACTTAACCAGATAATACTCAAAATAATTTAAACCATTTAGGAAATTTTATAGAAGGAAATGTTTATAAACTCCACAAAGGGGACAAGAAAAAGTTAAGAAGCAAAGCTTCAGGCAGTAACATCTGGGTAGTTGTTAGGGTGTATGCCTGAAAAGTGTCATGAAACAACCGACATAGAATCAATTCTTTCTGCCCACCCAGTAGAATTTTTTTTAATTTAGGTAACCTTTAAGCTATTTTCTTCCTATACACATTAACTCAAATCTCTTCCCATCTCTACCCAAAAAGCAACAAAAAGGCAGGGCATGAATCATAGACTGAGAAGATACACACACAAATTCCTGTGCGTCTTGGTTTTCCTGGTTAAAGTAACAATATAAAACTTATATTTTTCCATCCATTAGTATTTTCAGTATTGAATTAGGAAGCTCAGTAGCTAAAATTTAGAAATGTGCTTAATGAAAATATCATTATAATATTTCTTAAAGGATAAGCAATAAACTTTTACTATCGTTGCCTCATATGTGTCATTAAGTTGCCAAAGAATATTTCCTGAAAATAAACAAGGCAAAATTGTTAACATGAAGTATACATTCAAATTTATTAGTAATAAAAAAGATAAGAAATATATAAATGAAGCATACTAAAACAAAAGTATATATTCATTTAACATTTTAAAAGGAGTCCTAGGATACTTGGTTAATATGAGCAAGTTTACAGTTAAGCAGCTTATACATGATTGCTAATACAATTAGAAATTCCAAGTTTTGCCAAGGCTTTCAATTAAATCACAAATACTTACCCACCAGGATTCAATTCAGCAAACTAAAGGCTCATTCATGGTTAGTACCAGACTGACTATTAAATATAAGCTATGCATCCAAGACTTGCACAACAAATAAGGATGGCAGAAAAGCAATTGATGTCTTGAGCTTGGGTGTTGGAGAAGAGCACTGAACATTTTATGGATGGCCAAGAGAACAGATATTTCTTGGACACAGTGCAGCCAGAGTGGTCTTTAGAAGCAAGAATGATGAAGCTTCTTCACCTTACATACTTTGGACATATTGGTAGGAGGTGCTATTCTATTCCTTGGAGAGGGACATGATGTTGGGAAGGGTGGATCGTTGATGAAGCAGAGGAAAATTCTCCATCAGGTCGACTGACACAATGGCTGCTACAATGGGCTCTTGTGTGTCAGGAACTGTGAGGATAGTGCAGGTCAGGACTGGGTTGAGATCTTTTGTTCATAGGGCCTCTATGAGTTGTACTTGACTTGCTGGCACCTAACAACAACATGGGTAAGTGTTTTGACAAATGACAATCTTGTAGATTGAAGAGTAAGTTGTATTTGCACTATAAAAGAAATCTTAGTTATCCATAAGAAAATGAAAAATGCATCCATTTGAATCTAGTTTTTCTGACAGCTGTTGATGTATTGTTTCAGTCAGCTTTGAATAATCTTAAGCATAATTTTGTTTACATGTGATATTTGTGATGTTGTAGCAAATAATGTGAATTGAGTGGATAATGTCATTTTTGTGAGAACATGTATACAGGGTATAGGATACTACATGCATACAGAGGTAGGATACTAACAAAAGGATTGATCTTTCCTAACCTCTCAAACTTCAATTTAGCATACTCAATGCCATAAAACTGGAATATCATAATCATCAAGAAAGAAGAATCTCTGAATCAAGATCCCATCAATTTGAAACAGAGATTCCTGCACAAATTACCTTGTGGACTGATATGGAACAGAGCTGATTTGAGACTGCCACCCCAAAGAGCTAGAGCCAGAGTCAGAACCAAGGACCTTCATTCTTCTTGCTGGAGGACTAGGACACAGATGATAAAATTGTAAGGACAAAAAGCTTTATAAAATGGAATCTAAGATTTCAAAGGATAGTCCAAGAAGGAAAAGCAAGGCATTATTATGAAATGAACAAGGAACTGAAATTAGACTACCAAAAGGAAAGCACATAATTGACTTTTTTCAAGCTAAAAGGATTGAAGAACAAATTCAAACCATGACTTTCAGTGTAGTAGGGTTTCATAGGTAAAATTTTGATATATTCAGGAAATTTCAAAAGAAGATGGATGAAATAGATTCACTGTACCAAAATAAGTGGACAACACTGAAACATTTCAGGAAGTAACATATGACAAAAGACCAATTGTACTGAAAGAACATATCTAAGCTGCACTGAACACGTTGATGAAAAAAAAAGGCCCCAGGAATTGATGGAATATCAATTGATATTTTAAACAAACAGACATTGTCCTGGATATTCTCACCAGGTTGTGCCAAGAAATCTGGAGGACAACCTCCTGTACAACTGATTGGATAAAAACCATATTTATTCTCATTGCAAAAAAAGGTGACTTGAAAGAGTGTAGACATCATCGAACAATAGCACTAAAGTCACATGCAAGCAAAATCCTGCTGAAGATTATCCAAGAATGACTGGAACAGTATATTGACTAAGAACTACCAAAAATATAAGATGGGTTTAGAAGAGGCCATGACACCATAGACATTATTTCCAATGTCAGATGGATCTTGGCTGAAAGTAAAGAGTACCAGAAGAATGCCTATCTATGTTTCTTTGACTATGCAAAGGAATTTGATTGTTTGGATCACAATAAATTATGGTTAACCTTAAGAAGAATGGGACTCCCAGAACACTTGACTGTGCTCATGCAAAACCTATATTTGGACCAGGAACAGTCCTCAAAAAATAGCAAGGAAATGCTGCATGATTTAAAATTAGAAAAGGAGTGTGTCAGGGATGTGTCCTTTTTGTGTACCTTTCAATCTGCATATTGAGAAAATAATTTGAGGAAACAAAGATCTTCACCACTTGATCAATAGACAAAATCCTGATAGACTGAGAAAAGATTGAAGTTGTCAATGATTTAATTTTACTTGAATGCACAATCAACACTCGCAATAGCTTCAGCAAAGATATCAAAAGATATGTTTTACTAGGGAGATTGCTGCAAAAGACCTCTCCAAAATGCTAGAGAACAAGGATGTCCGTTTAAGATTAAAGTACATCTGATGCAAGCCATGTATTTTCAATTACTTGCTGTGCATCTTAGAGCTGGACAATGAAAAAGGATGACAGATCAGTAATGGATGCCTCTGAAGTGTGGTGTTGATAAAGAGTATTGAATATATCATAGATATTGCCTAAAAGAAGGTGGGGAGATAAATCTGTCTAGAAGAAAGTGCAACTAGAGTGCTCATTAGTCACAAGGATAGTGAAATATTATCTTACAAACTTTGGGAATATTTTTCAGCCCATCATTTAAGAGAGATATCATGCTGGGAAAAGTAGAGGATCAATGAAAAGAGTGAAACATCCTCAACAATAGGGATTGCTACAATGACTACCACAATGGGCTAGTGCAGGACAGAGATCTTGAGGATGGTGTAGGTGGGGAAAGGTTCAGATCTTTTGTTTAAAGGGTCAATAGTAGTTCAGTTGATGGCATATAATGACAACACTGGCCTAGACAAGAGAAGCTGCAAATCAATGGCCCTAAGAACATATCTGAAAAGCTTTAGTCTGAGGAATTGTAACCTATTTCAAACCTGAAAGTCCCCTAGTAAATCCTGTACTCATGAATATGATCTCTATGTTTTGTGTGGTCTTTGAGATGGATCAACATATTTCTAGTAGCAGAGTACAGCTCTGGAAGGAAAGTTTTTGCTATACTTAATAGAATTAGATAAGGGAGCTTGGGGTCATGTCTAACCTCAAGGAAGTAGGTTTTGTATTGTGCATATTGTGGATGAGAACTGTTCCCTTTCTGAAATGAGTAGAAATTATCAGACTTCTCTTCCTCCATGCTGGCCACACTGTATTTACACGTATACTATATATTTAACATTAGGAAATTAATGCTCCAGGTCATTTAACAATCTACCTTTCAATTCAGTCATGAAGAGAATAGCTGCACACACTAGTTAATCATTAGAGAATCTGTTAATAATTAATCATAATATACATTCAAGTCTGTAAATAGGTTTACATAAATTGGCCTCCATAATGGGCTGAATATAACAAAGAATGAGGATTGTACAAAATAAGAAGTTGTTTCACCAAGATTCAAAACAAACTGGATGATAGTTCAAACTAAATTAGCAAGTGACTACATTTTGCTCTTATTCATAGCAATACTTCAAAAACTACTAAAATAAGACTATATCATGTAAAAAGGATATTACCTTTACTCATATTTAATCAATCAAATTCACTTTCTGTAAAAACATTTTTTGTTAATTATTTAAATCCAAAGAAAGAGGTAAAATTCTAAAAGATATAATGTAAGCTACAATATGAGAAAAAATAATAAATTGCAACTTAAAATGCACAATGGTATTTTACTATTACATACAAATATGACTATTAATTTTGTAGAATAAGACAATGATTATTGAATATATAAATAATTAGACTAGGAGACAAAACAGGTTCATCCTGGAGCAGGCAAAACCATCTCCAAAGATGCTCCTTGGAGACAAGGATTCAGAAGCTCCATCTAACATACTATGAGCGTGTTGCAAGGAGGGAGAAGAGTACCAGTCTTTATCATTCTTGGGAGGGTAGAGTAACAGTGCAAGAGAGGAAAACCCTCAATGAGATGGAATGCCTCATTGACTGGGGTAATGGGAGTAGGTGTGTCAGAGACAATAAGGTTGACTCAGGATAGAGAATGATTCAGAGCTATTGTACACAACTATGAGTCACAAGCAACTTCATGGTATATAACAGGAACAAGACAAAGATTGATGAATCACATTATATTTGTCTAGGTAGAAATAAGTTTATTTTATATATCTCACTCTTTGTCATAAGACACTATTGGTAAATCAATGAAAATCATTCATCACACATTAATCTTTGACAAAGAATAGCTGAGGCATTGTCAGCAGCCATCACATCATCAGAAGCCATGGATCTGTTCCATTTGATTAACAAGGTACCTGTCTTAAAAAGTTTTTAGTGTGGCCTGAGGGTTCTCTTTCCTGAAGCACTAGACTGAGACACTCTGCCTGGAGGCCTCGGCCCCTCCAACTAGTGGCCCTGGCCCCACCACCTGGAACCCTGAACCCTCTGCCTGAAGAACGTGATCCAACCAGATGGATGCTCCCACTCGCTGCCTGGAAGCCCAGCCCTGCCTCCTGAAGGAACTGTTGCTGATGTCTGGACACCTAACCACCGGGAGGATGACCTGATTCTGCACCTCTGAACTGCTCCAGTGATGGCAATATCACAGGTGAAGACATTTCCTCCCCCCTCCCAGAGCTTAAGGTGCCTTTGGCTTTGGACATCTTGGACCTGCATAGCCTAGCAATTGCCTACTCACAAGCCATATCTCTCCCCAACTGAAACAAGTCTTCCCTTGAGTCAAAAGTTTAGAGAAACTCATACAGGTTAGCTGCCCTATCCTCCTGTGAAGCAGTGAGTGAATTTCTGAGCCAAGGTTTTCAGACTAAGAGCCTGCTAAAGCTTAAGCCATGAAAAACCCAACCATAGCAATGTCACAGAAGAAACAGACTACCTCACACTTTACACAAACCCAAAACAAGATGTCACTCCCAAAACGCAACATAGTAGTACCAATGGATTTCCTGAAGCCAGAAAGTTTGATGGAACTTTCTGACACAAAGTTCAAAAGAACAATGATTGAATATTTTCAATGGGTAAAAGATAAACTCAAAGAATTACAGGACACTGCAAGCAAAATCCAAGAACTTAAAAAAAGAAAAGAAAAAAATAATCTAAGATAATGCAAATAAGTGATAAATGAGGCATTAGAGGCTCTGGAAAAACAAGGAACCACAACTTGAATATGAGGACCAATGTTTCAGATGATGTTGGAGTGACATATGAACAGAGTTGAAAAGATGAAACACAGAACCAGCAAAATAGAATATAGCATTGTCACTACTGATCTGCTAGACAAAAAACAGAATCAGAAAGGAAGGAAGGAGAAGAAAGTCTAAAAATAATGTAGGACACCATCAAGAGACACCACTAACATGTACATAATCAGAATCCCATAACAGGAAGAAGCAGGTAAAGACAATAAAAATGTTGTGGAAAATGACTAGCAGACAACCTTCTAGGCCAAATGAAGAAAGAAAGAATATATTTCTCAAAAAGTTGGAAATATAAATGCCATTTGACCCAGCAATTGCACTACTGGGTTTATACCCTAAAGAAACCAGAACTGCCACCCAAACTGATATATGTGCACCCATATTTATTGCTGCATCATTCACAATAGCAAAGAGATAGAAGCAACCCAAGTGTTCCTCAACAAACGAATGGATAAAGAAGTTGTGGTAAATTCACACAATGGAGAACTATGCAGCACTGAAAAGCAAGGAACTCATAAAATATTATACTAAGTGGGTGACCCTGGAGGACATTATGCTGAGTGAAATATCTCATCAAAAATGACAAATATTGCATAATGCCACTATTATAAAATAAGACTGACATGGAGGTTGGGCAAACTAAGAAAAGGGGATAAATAATGAATAGTGCACTAAAACAGATCAGGGAAAGAACTGTCTAAAAGAAATATAGGATTAGGTATTATTTGCATAACAACAGTACAGAACAAGAAGTGCATAGCAAAGTGTTCTGGGGGACTAGGGGGAGGGAGGAAACTGTTCAATAATGAAAGAATCTTTTTAAAGAGAAAAGCAAACTTGGAGGGAAGGATAGGGAGGAAAATGTGCAACAATGAATGAATGGAAATCTAAGTTTTCTGTAAACTTTCGTTAAAATATCAATTAAAGCTAATAAAAAGAATAGCTGAGGAGTATCACTGATTTTTTTTTTGTCCAATCTGTTGGCTTTTTGAAATTTTATACACATAATGACCAATAAAAAAAAAGGCCAGAGTATTATACTATCCTACAGTGTTAGTTCAAAATACACCAATTCTGAAGATAAGGTACTGGAGACTAGATTTCTAGAAAAGCAAAGTAAAGGCTAAGAATAAACCTTAAATATATTTCAATAAATGCTCTAAAAAGCAATTCTCAAATATACTGCCAAGTATCATCAATATAAAGAATTATTTATAGTACACCTAGAAAGACACATCTTTAAATACTTTTAGTGTTTAAATCATTAGGTTTCACCTCAAGTTCTGAGATCATTCTTCTTGCATTAGATGTATTATTTTCTCATTTGCTAAGGATCATCTGCATTATAAGAAACTAGAAAATATTTTTCTTTGCTTTTGTGAAAAGACATGAAAACTAATTTAAACACCTGCATTTTGCCAGGAAAGGATAAAATGTAAATAAATTTTGCTGAAAGTTTTCATCAAATTGAAGTCCTGTGACTAAAAGTTTATTTTGCTTAGCATATCATCAAATTTAAAAGTATGAAATTATTGTGTTCATCTCTTGACTCAATTCTTTCTCATTTTCTTTCCTATTTGTTTCCCAGTTTTGTCCTTTGTAGCATTGATTCCTTGTAGTAAGGAGCCATGCTACCATACCAAAAACAGGTGGTTCAAATCCATTACCTGCTTTGGGAGAAGGATAGACAGTCTGCTCCCATGCAATTTACTGTCTCTGAAAACCTATTGGAGAGTGATCTGTAGGTCAATTCCAACTTGACAATACTCAACAACAATAAGATAATGTGAAAACTCTTGTGGCCTAGTGGGAAGAAGTTGCACTTTGATCCCAGAGGAACTAGGTTCAAATCTACCAACTGATCTGTGGGAAAAGGAAGGACAATCTCCTCCTTTTAGATTTACTGCCTCTGAAAATATGCTGAAGAGTCAGATATGGGTTGGTTCTGACTCAGTGACACACAATATAAACAACAAGCTCGCTTAGCTTCGTGGGTAGGAAGTGGCACTGCTAAAAGAAAAGTGCATAGGAGAAAAATGGACTCTCTTCTCCCCTGTGATTTATAGACTCTTAAAATCTACTGGAGGATCATCTATGAGTGGTTCTGACTGACATAATGAATATTATTGAGAATTAAGTTATAAACATGCTGTAAAAGATACATATGCAATTTTAAAATTTTATATTGCTTTGCTTACAAAGTTTGTATACATTGTGTTTCATGCAACAATTCCCATGAATTAAGATATATAAAATGAAACACCATTGGATCTTGCTCATCATTACCCTGTCTTTTCAGATCCTATCAGACCCTTGCCATTTCCTTCACCCCTTCCCTCCACCCACCAAACTGTGCAACCCTATGGTTTCACCCCACCCATCCTCACCCCTTTACTCCCACTCCTTCCTTCTTTGGGTCCCCATATATGTTTTTCTAGTTATCCTTCTCTTTTTACAATAATGATCTTACGCAGCATTTATTCTTTTAAGATGGAATTAGTTTACTTGGTTTAATGCTCGTCAGTCCCCCAAGTTACATACATATGCAATTATATATTTCATTTACCTGGTAAATGATTTGCATGCCAATGAAAGTGAGGTTGTGTGTTTTTTTTTTATTTGTTTGTTTGTTTTTTTAATTAAAGTAAGTTTTAGGGGAAAGTCCGTGCAATGATACAATCCATAAACTAAAATTCCATGAAATGCTAAACATTTAAGGACATATAATAAGCTTATATATACACAATTGGGGGAAAATTACTTCAGATATGAGTAAGGAAGTAGGGATGACAAGTTTGAGTTTTCCTTAATGTCTTCCTCCAAAGAAAATGAAATGCTTAACATATGTGAGAAGCTAGCAGAAGCATATTAGTATATCCAGTTCTTATTATTACTTTCTAAAATTCCTTCTAGTTTTCAATCCTGGTAATAGCCTCTCCTGTATATGTCTTAGAGAAATTGAAGTTGTTTCACTTCATTGTTACAATGTTCTCCTCCACATTTCATATTGGAGTTTAGATAATTTCAATTGTTTTATCTTCAAGTTTACTAATATGTTCTTTTTCAACATCCTCAGCCTCTACTCTGAATATTAAATATTGTTGTTTTGCTACCAAAAGTATATTTGAATTATTTTTGTACTTTGATTTTATAAAAGTATAGAGATGATATATTAGTTGGTACTATAAAGCAGGAGTGGTATCCAGTTCCTAAACAACATGCCTCTGAAAACTCTATGAACTTTGAGAAATAACAATAGGTATAGAAAGGCTTCAGGTCTTTTGTTCATAAGGTTGCTACGACTCATGCTTGAATCGATGACAATAAACAAACACATATTGTGGCAGAAAACAACAGCATGTAAAGACTAATTCATGTCATGCTTTGTAACCAAGTCATCCTCTTTTCAATTACTTCCTTTGCATCTCAAAATTGGATAATAAGTGACAGAAAATGAATTTGATACTGAATATCTCTTGGATTGCCAAAAGAACAAAAATATCTGGTTTTGGAGGAAATTTTACCAGAGTACTTCATAATGCAAGGAAACTGGAACTGAAACACACATATTTTGGGCATACTGCAGAGAATGTTGATCCTTGGGAAGAGACATCATACCAAAGATTGGAGAGTCAGAGAAAGAGAGTAACAAGAAAATGGATTTACACAGTAACTGTAACAATGGTCTCAAGCATTTCAGGAATCATGTGCATGGTGTATGATAAGGCAATGTTTACACCTCTAGTTTATAGGGTCACCATGTATAGTAGTCAACTAGATGGCACCTAACAACAATATGTTGTTATTGTTACATGCCATCAAGTCACCTGACATAACAACCCTATGAAACATTAGCTCTGTAAACCTGCCCTATCCTGAGCCAGTCTCACCATCTCCGACAGACCTAATCTCATTTCTCCAGTCACTGAGTCAATCTATCTCATCCTAGATCCTCCTCTCCTACGCTGTTCCTTCACTTTTCCAAGCATGATGTCCTTCCCCCAGTACTGGTCCCTCCTCGTCATGTACCCAAAGTACGTGAGACTTAGCCTCAAAATCCTTGCTTCCAAGAAACAGCTCAATTTCACTCTCTCCAGGACAGACCTGTTAACACCTTCTCCAGTACCACAACTCAAAGGCATCAATCATTCTATCATCCTGTTGTTGTCCAGTTCTTAGATGCAAACCAAGCACTTCTGAAGACCATAGCCTTGAACAGGGACACCTCAATCTCCAGACTGATATAATTGTTCTTCAGTACTCTAAGAGAAGTTCCCTGGCAGTAGATTTTCCCAGTGCAAATCGTATTTTGATTTTCTGCCTGCTGGTGTCAAGAATGTTGATTGTGGAACCAAGCAAGTTATCAACAATCTCAATCTCTTCTTTGTCCATAATGAAGTTGCTAATTAGCCCAGCGGTGAGAATCTCTGTTTTCTTGATGCTGAGCTTCAATCTATATTGAAGACTACAGTCCTTGACCTTCTTCAGAAAACATCTCATGTCCTCTACAGTTTGACTAAGTAAGGATGTTTTATCTGCATGATGCAGATTATTGAGGAGTGTCCCTCTAAGCCTGATGCCACATTACTCCTAATAAAGTCCAGCCTCTCGAATGATCTGTTGTGCATACAGATTGAAAAAGTATGGAGATGGAATACATCCCTAACATACACCTTTTCTGATCCTGAACCATTTAGTGTTTCCTTGCTTTATTCTGACTAGTGCTTCCTGGTCTAAGTTTTTCACGAGCACAAATAAGTGTTCTGGGATCCCCATTCTCCACAGAATTAGCCACAATTTGTTGTCAAATGCCTTTATATAGTCAATAAAACACAGATAGACATTCTTCTGGTACATCTGTGCTTTCAGCCAAGATTCATCTAATGTTTGCTATGATGTACTTAGTGCCATGGTCTCTTTTTAAACCCAGCCTTCACATTTGGAAATTATCTGCTGATGTACTGTTCCAGTCATTTCTGGACAATATTTAGCAGGAACTTGCTTGCATGCGGTATTAGTGATATCATTCAATAATTTCCACACTCTGTTGGATCACCATAATTTAAAACTGAGACAAATAGAGATCTCTTCCAATCAGTTGGCTACATAGTTGTCTTCCATATTTCGTGGCATAACCTGGTGAACACCTCCAGAGCAGCATCTGTTTGCCGAAATATGTCAAGCGGTAGTCTATCAATTCCTGGGGCTTTGTTTTTTGCCAATCCCTTCAGAGTTGCTTTAACTTCCTCTATGACCATAAGCTCTTGATCCTATATTATTTCATGAATTTTTTTGTGTGTCAGCCAATTCTTTTTGTTATAGTCCCTCTGTGTACTCTTTCCATCTTTTTTTTTTCTTTTTAATGCTTCCTAGGTTACTTATCTGTCTTTATCACCCTTAAATATTGCCACTCAAGGCTTGAAATATGTGTGTGTATGTATGTATGTGTGTGTTATTAGTGTACTTTATTAAATATATAGGCACATGCTGTTGTAATAACAACATGTTAGGTACTTTAGATTCAAGTACAATTCATAGTGACCTTATAAACAACAAAAACGAACTCTATCCTATCCTGTGACATCCTTACAGTCTCTTGACACACTCAAGCCTGTTGCTGTAATCACTGTGTCTACTCACCTGGTCGAGAGTCATCTTCACTTTCAACATCCATCCACTTTCCCAATTATTTTGTCCCTCTTCAATGAATAGCACTTCCTAACAACATGCTCAAATTATGTGAGAGGAAACTTTTATCATTTTTGCCTCCAAGAGGTACTCTGTCTGCACCTTCTCTAAGACTTATCTGTTTATTGTTTTGGCAATTCATTGAATATTTAGTACTCTTCAGTAACAACACAGTTCAAAGGCATCAATTTTTCTTCTGTCATCATTATCAATTGTCCAGCTCTCAGAAGCATTGCAAGTGATTGTAAGATCATGGTCTGAATCAGATATACTTTAGTCTTCAAACTAACATCATTGTATATATATATACACATATGTATGTGTATAAATAAAGAATAATGCACCTCCCTACCGAGTCTTTTAATCTCTATGGCTTAGAAGTAGATTATCTAAACAACTATGAGATATCATCTCACCCCAATAAGAATAGCAATATTTAACAGAGCAGCAAACATCAAATGCTGGTGAGGTTGTGGAGAAACTGGAACCCTTAT
>NW_006399948.1:4694236-4709893 GCF_000299155.1 Elephantulus edwardii
GAGACTGAGAAAAATTGGATAAATTAAGTATACTGCATTGAAACAGATGAAGGAGAGAAAAGTTTAAAAGCAGTATATGAGTGGGCATTATGGTTATGACAAGAGTCCAGAATGAAGATTAAATAGTGGAGTGTAAACAGGGGATGGGGGGCTAAGAGGTTGTATACCAATGAAGGAATTTTACTTTTCAAGGAGAAGAGCAAACTGGGAGGAGGGGAGGGGTGGCAGGAGAAAAGTGCAACAATGAATGAATGTAAATCCAAAATCTCTGTAAATGTTCATTGAAATTAATAAAAATAAATAGAAGTGGGTGAGAATGACGTGAAGAGTGGAGTGAGGAATTCTCTTTTTGTACATATTGTATAATGTAATGGGTTTTACTGTGTCGTGTTTCATTGAGTCAAAACTGATCTATAGCTGACATTTCAGCCATCTTTCAAAGGCAGTAAATCACACAGGAGTTTAGCCTTATTTCCCTTGCAGAACAACTGGTGGATTTGAACCACATACTTTTGCATTGATGGTACGATTTTTTACCACTAAGCCTTCAGTTGTTTAATGTCAGCGTTTGATAATTATAATATCTATTCCAGGTCTATATTACTTTTTTTTTATGCTGGATGTTTCTTTTCCCTACCTGGTTGCTAGATATTTTTATCTTCATTTAAAGTCTTAAACTTTTTCCTTCTATAACTCAGTTCAATTACTTGAAAGTACAAATTCTTGGTTTAAGTCTTGTTACACAATGCCAGAGTTTATTTTTAATTATTACGCATTCCTGGAGCAAGGACCTTCTATGTACTTTACCTAATATCCGTGAGATACACAGTTTTCTAGGCTGCATAGAAAAACTGGGATAGGAACAAGCACTATTTCTGGACCTTTGTGCTCTGATATGTTTACTCTAATCCTTTTGGATGGTTCTTTCCAGTTTCTTATTAATTTCTGCACATGCGTACATTCACATGAGTTGTAGTAGACTCATCAGCACTTAATAAACATCAAGCCACCTTTGTCCAGTTGATTCTGATTGATGGTGACTCTCTATAATATATTTCTAGTGCTGAAAGTATTTATAGAAGAGACTGTCCATCATTAAGTTATCATGTACAAATAAATGTCACTGAAAAAATAAGATTACAGTACAAAAATGATAAATCATACAATTTTAAATGAGGTGAATAAGGAATCTTTGTTTTCTTGATGTTGAGATGTAACATCAAGTTGTAAAGAAGATGATGACATTTGAAAAGTACCATGAACCTTGGTCATGTAAAATTTTAAAAACGTTTATAAAGGCTAATAAAACAAGTTGAGGACTTCTGGTTGCCTAGTTCTTAGAGAATTGTGCTGCTAATCCAAAGGCAGACTGTTCAAATTCACCAACTGCTCCACAGGAGAAAGAAGGGCAGTCTTCTTCTGTGTGACTTACAGCCTCTGAAAATCCTCTGCAAGGTTAGCTGACTTTGTTCCAACACAATGGCAGTGAGATGGGGGAGGGATGTATGTTCTAGTACTTTGTTTTATTAATCTGAAATTTTTAATACTATTGTAATAATCTGTTTGCAATAATTTAGTAAAATTAACATCTAAAACCATATGATGCTACTGTTTGTTATGTTGTTGTTGTTGTTAAGTCCGTTAGTCATAGATGACTCATAGTGACCCTATGAACAAAAGACCTGAACACTTGCATAACTTTCTCCATTTTTCCGAGTTCATAGGGTTTCCAGAGGCTAGCAATTTCATAAGTGGATGCCACTCATGCTTCCAAGCTTGTTTTTGTAGGAGAGCTCCACCTAACACCGTCCATTGTGAGTAACCATTGTCACATTCCATATAAGAGTATCACAGTGTTCAGCATCACAGCAACCACAAGTTGCCTCTGTACAGCAAATGGACAGACCAGTGCTATGCCACTTTAGAAGAATGTTTGACCAAAAAGAATTAAAACCAGCAGATTAAAATCACCCACCTTTGGCTTGGTAGCATACCTTTCTGTCCACTAGGCCAACTGAGCTCTCTGTGTTGTTATTGTTGTTAAGAGCCAACAAGTCATATACTAATGGGTAATTTTAAACTGCAGAATCAATAGTTAAAACTATTATCGATCTGTAAATGTTCACTAAAACTAATAAAATTTAATAATAATTTTAAAAAAAAACTATTTCGTGCTATTTTTTTATTTAGTTCATTTCACTATGCATTTTCATTTAATAATTTATTTAAAACTTTTTAGAATTTTACCATAAATTTATATCACCTATTGATCAATCATTTCTGATATAACTAAGTATATATAATTTTTAATATAATCTTCCTATCATATAGTTATAAATTAAGCTTGATAAATTAGCATAGAATATACCAGATTTGGGTAAAGAACTATGAAGGATCTAAAATTTAGTCCATTTGTGTCAATAATTTTGAGAAGTCTGAACTTCTGCTTCATTGTATGTTAGAAACACAGAACTCTGTGAGAAAAAAGGTTTTTATTTTTGTAGCGTAGTAAACTATGTGAGATTAATACTTTTAAGAGTCTCCCTTGCCTCTGAGTTGTTTTGCTTGACATAAAGTTGCCCCTAAATGGATGTTGGCAATAATTATTTTCCTACTCTTCTAAAAATGCAGGTTTATAAAGTCTTAATAAATTCAATAGAAATTGGTGATAAACATACTCAACTTTTATTTCCATGAATAGGGACATTATGATATGAACAAGAACCAACTCTCTCTTTTGCAGAAAAAGCACCATCTTCTGAAATTAATCATTAGGAACATCCTGGAATATGTAGTCTAGAACAAAAGCTGTCATAAAATGTATAGAATATAAGAGAAAAATGAAAATTGATCCACTACAATTTAATAGTATTTTCAAAATATATATTTGGGGGATTGTAATTTCCCCTATTTCAACTGAGTCTTAGTTTTTAATATAGCAGAAAGAAATTTATGAGTTTAATATTTTCTTAAGTTTCATGATGGATTTAACAGATTATTTTGTAATTTCTTACATTGAGTTCTTAGCTTAGGGATTCAATTAATCTCTATCTGTTTAAAATAAACATTAAAAACCTTCATCTTTTTTTCCTAAATCCTGGTTTAGGTCTCTCCCATAATTCCACTGTATTGGATTCCATTGTTTTATACATGTGCATTGCTCATGTTTAAGTTAAAGATAAAGCTTAAGAAAATCAAAACTAGTCAACAAAACCAAAATACAACATTAAGTTTATTTCACATAAACTTTAAAACCATTTCAAGAATATATTGTGGGCGTTTAACACTAATGATCAGAGACTAAATAAGTTGGGGGATAACAATAAGGATACCATCCATGAAGAATCCAAAAGGTCCTTACAAAAGCAAGAGAGAAAGAAAAAAAAAAAGAAAAGAAACCCAAGCAAACCAAAAACAGATGTCAGAAGAGACTAAAAATTTCATTAGAACATTGAAATGTCAAAACAAAGAGAAGAAATGGCAAAGGAAGAGAAATGAGCAAAACTTGTCAAAGGACTGTTCAAGAAAACTAAGTAAAGAAGTAAAATGTATAAAGAGCTGTGGTTACAAAATCAAAAGGAAAGGCTTGCTTAGTTTTCTCAAGGTGAAAGAATTTAAAAAAGAAATTGAAACCTCAAGTTGCAATACTGAAGGACGCAAGGGCCAAAGTCTTGAATGATCCAGAAAACAAGAAGATGGAAAGACTTCACAGAACCATTGTGCCAAAAAGAATTGATGAGATGGAGCTATTTTATGTAGTACCTTAGGATCAAAACAGTGGTAATGAAGAAAGCTGCACTGAAAGCATTGGCAAAAAATAGGGCCCCAGGAACTGATGGGATACCAGTTGACATGTTTCAATTGACAGATACAGCCCTGAATATAGTCACAAGGCTGAGCCAGAAGACATGGAGGATAGAAGCCTCATTAACTGGAAGAGATCCACATTTTTTCCCCACTTCTAAAACTATCATCAAACAGTATCATTAAGATCTCATGCATGAAAATTATTGCTATAGATTATCCAAAACTGACTAGAACTGTCAGAAATCCAAGCTGGATTTAGAAGAGTCCATAGTACCAGGGATATCATTAGTGAAAATTACTGAAAATAGAAGGAGGCCTATTTGTGTTTTATTGGTTTGCAAAATCTTTTAAATTTGTGGATCACAAAAAATTATAGTTATTATTAAGAATAATTGTTGTTTGTTGTTAGGTGCCATCGAGTCCAAAACAACTCATAGCAAGCCTGAGAACAAAAGATCTGAACCTGCTTCTGTCCTGAATTCTCCTCACACTTTCTGGTGATTGAGTAGTATTAATAAATCCAGAATTCTCTAAATATGTATGTATCAGTTATAAAACTATAGTTATATTGTTATAAAATTGACATCAATTTTCTCCAGCCTGCAGAACTAGTTACTTTGCCTTAGGATTCTGATTCCATTCTTTAGTGATGTAGTTTAATCTGTCTGTTTACCAGGACAGGAAATTCATCTCTCCTAGATCAGCATTTACCTCTTAGCCTCTTTGAAACTGTTTCCCCAGCCACATGTAAATTGTATCTTAATGTGTCTGTTTGCCAGGAAGGGAGGTACACCTTTCTGGAGTTAGCTTGTATTTTTTCAGGAACTGTTTTTCACAGTCACGTGTTAACTCTTTTATAGGTTGCCTGTTTAATGGTATTTGTGAATGCTTTGATGTTTTGGTTTTGTTTTGTTTTTGGTTTTGTTTTCAGATGTGGAAATTCTTTGATCTTTATTAACATAGGTGCATTATTGAGTAAATTGGTGCCTCAATCTGGAATAAAAGCCACTCCCAGAAGAGGAGGCAATCTGTGAAAAGGCTCTCACTGCTTTCTCCCAAATCTGTAATAAAGTGCCTATGGATATTGCAATTCATCTGTTTTATTGACAATTGACTATAGAAAGAACACATTGTATTCAGTAACACTGACACACAAGACCCCATTGTAGCAATCACTGTGTCAATCCACCTGATTGAGGGTTTTCTCCTTCACACTTGTTGGCCCTCCACACTTGCCAACATCATCTCTCTCTCCATGGAATAGCACCTCCTAGCAACATGTCCAAAGTATGTGAGGCAAAGCCTCATCATTCTTGCCTTCAAAGTACACTCTGGCTGCACCATCTCCAAGACATCTATCTGTTCATTATTTTGGCTGTTCAAGGGATGTTCAGTGGTCTTCTCCTACACGCTCAAAGGCGTCCATTCTTTTTCTGTCATTCTTATTCATTGTCCATGTCTCAGAGGCATAGCTAGTAATCAGAAAAATTATGGCCTGAATGAGACACACCTTAGTTCTGAAACTGGTATCACTACACCTTAACAATTTGGAAAGGTCCCTACCTGCAGATTTTTCCAGTGCAATGCGTCTCCCTATTTCCTGACTATTCATACCAAGGGTATTAATTGTTGATGTAAGCAAGATGAAGTTGTTGACAATTTCAGTCCTCTCTCCATCCATCATGACACTGCCTATTGATCCAGTGGTAATAATCTTTGTTTTCTTGATATTAAGATGCAATCCATACTGAAGACTGCATTCCTTAATCTTCTGTAACAAGTGCTTCATGTCCTCCTCACTTTCAGCAAGCAGGGTTGCACTATCTGCATAGCGCAGGTTATTGATGAGTCTCCCTCCAATCCTGATATGACATTCCTCTTCATAGAACCCAGATTCTTGGATAATTTTCTCAGCACATAGATTGAGCAGGTATGGAGAGAGAATAGAACAGGTATGGAGAGAGAATACAACTCTGAAACACTCCCTTCCTAATTCCAAACTATGCAGTGCTCCCTGCTCCAGTCATACAAAAGCCTCCTGATCCAGGTATAAGCTCTGCATGAGCACAATTAAGTGCTCTGAAAATCCCATTCTTCTCAATGTCACCCACAACTTATCATGATCCACACAGTCAAACACCCTTGCATAGTCAGTAAAGCACAAATAGACCATTTTATTTTTTAATTTTAATTTTAATTTTAATTTTAATTTTAGCCAGGATCCATCTGACATCAGCAATGATATCCCTGGTACCTCTTCTAAATCCCACTTGAACTTCTGGAAATTCCCTGTCTATATACTGTTCTAGCCATTTATGAAGAATATTCAGGAGTATTTTACTTGCATGTGATATCAGTAACATTGTTCAATAATTTCCACAATTAGTTGGATCAATTTTCTTAGGAATGGGACCAAATATGGACTCTTCTAATCCACTGACCAGGCAGCCATCCTCCAAATTTCCTAGCATAGACTTGTGAGTGCATCCAGGGCTGTATCTGTTAATTAAAACAATTCAGTTGATATCCCATTGATTCCTGGGGCCTTATTTTTTGCCAGTACCTTCATTGCAACATCTACTTCCTCATTCAATACCATTGGCTCCTGTTCATTTGGTACTTCCTGAAATTTTTCAGAGTCAATCACTTCAGAAGAATAGATACTCCCCAAAAAACCTTAAACTCTTATAAAAGCATACCTAGACTAAGACACTTTTGTCTGAACAGTGCAAGAGAACACTATTGCTATTATGTGCAGTCAAGTCACCTGTGACTCATAATAACCCAATGTACAATAGCTCTGAAGCCTGCCCTGTCCTGACTCTAATACAGCTACCTCCATTGCTGTATTAATCCATCTCATCTGGGGTCTTCTTCTTCTGCGCTGTTCTTCCACCATTCTGACATGATATCCTTCTCCACGGATTGATCTCTCCTGGCCACATGCCCAAAATATATGAGGTGGAGCTTCAAAATTCTAGCCTCCAAGGAGAAAGGTTTCACCCTTTCTAAGACAGACTATTAGTTTTCTTGGTGGTCCCTGACATGTTCAAAACTCTTCTCCAGCACCACAACTCAAAGACATCAATTCCTCTATACTCTTACCCAGCCTTGTGATGCATAGCAAGTCATTACAAATACCATGGACTGCATCAGGTGCACCTTAGTCTCTAGACTGACATTCTTAGTTCTAAGTACTCTGGAGAGGTCCCTAACATGATTTAAAATCAAAAAGATATATTTCAGTGCTGTATCATTTCTCCATATCTATTCAACCTCTATACAAAGTATTTGAGGAGATAGATTTTATGAAGAAGCATGTGACATCTGGATCAGAGGAAGACTCATGAATAACCTGCATTACTCAGATGTCACAAGCTTGCTTACTTTACAGTGAGGATGATTTGACACACAGAAGATCAAAGACTAGGCCTTCAATGTTGATTACATCTCAATATCAAGAAAACAAAAATCCTTCCACTGGAACAACAGTATCATATGATAGATGGAGAAAAGACTAAAGTTGCCTTTGATTTCATCTTGCTTGGATTCACAATTAATACTCTTGGTACCAGCAATCAACAAATCAGCAGGCATTTATTTGCATTGGGGTTATATTCTTTCAAGGACCTCTGCACAGTGCTTAGGAGCAACAATTTCAGTTTAAAGACTACAGTGCACCTGATGCAAGCCATGATCGTTTCAATTATTTGCTATGCACCTGAAACTTGAACAATGAATAAGCAAGACAGAAGGGTCAATACCTTTGCATTGTGATGGTGAAGAAGAGTACTGAATACCCGATGGACTCCCAAAAGAACAAATATATCTATCTTGGAGGAAGTGTAAATAAGCACTCTTTATAGACAAGGTTGGTGAAACTTTACGTCATAAACTTTGAGCATGTTGCCAGGAGGGGCAGTCATGTTGTTAAGTACGATTAAGTTGAAACCTACTCATACCTGACCTTCTTGCAGGTTTTCAGAGGCAGTAATCCACATAGGAGGTTTCCCATTGTTCTTTCTTGGAGCAGCGTTCTTTGGGTTGGCAGTTCAACTTCTTACCACTAACCCACTAGAGCTCCCTATTAAGAGGGGCTTTGGAAAAAGACACCATTCTTGGAAAGGTGGAGAATCAGAGGAAGAAAGGAAGACCCTCATTAGGTTGGACTGACACAGATACTGTAACCATGGGTGTAAGTATACCAGAGTTAATGATGATGGCACATAATAAGGCACTCTGAGTCTACTCAATAACACCTATTTACAACTACTTTCCTTCTGTTCTAAGCATACATACTGAAGCAGTATTTTTTTTAATTTGTTATCCATATTTTTCCCATATTTTCCTTCATTAACATATTTCATACTATCATTCCCATACATTGTGCTTTAAAAAATTAATCATCATTCTACTATATTTATCATTTGCTATCCTTTCAGGTCCCTGTAGATCTTTCCCATTCCCTTTACCCTCCACCCACCAAATAGTGTGACTCTGTGAATTCTCCTTTACCCATTCTCTCCTCTCTGCTTTCCCCCATGGACTCCATACATGTTTAACTAGTTATCCTTCTATTTTTATAATAATGGTCTTTGTCCTTATGAGTTTATTCACACAGCATAATGCTCTCCAGTCTCTCCCAAGTTGTGTAGATTTTTTAAAAATTGTTGCTTCTGAGTGCTGTGTAGTATTCCATTGTGTATACTTTCAGGGATCATTTCTATAGTTTGTTACTTATTAAGTTTTTTTGTTAAATTATGAGTTGTTTTACATTCTGAGTTAAAAACTAATGCTTTTATATAGTATCATTATGTTTGTTGATTCACCATTTACACATTTGTTGTCATAGAGTATAATTATACTCCATAATAAATTGTTTTATTTACTAACTTGAAAGTCTATTTTCCTGTAAATCTGTATGTTTTATATGTACTTTATAATATTATCATTTGTAGAATGAAAAGCTGTTCAAACAAAACCTTTGTTATTAGTTACTTTTCAGTTTTAAGGAGTTTTTTTTGCTCACAGTTACAAATATTATTTGTATATGTTTTGTACATATATATTCCACTTTTTTACATTTTGTTTTTTAATAATATTTTTAGTTTTTACTGGTTGACTTACAAAGTTCATATACATTGTTTATCATACCAAATCTTTCCCCCTTCCTTTACTGATCTCCTCTCTCTACTCATCAAATTGTGTGACCTTATGATTATCTTCTGTCCATCCTCACCCTTCTGCACCTACCCTATCCCACTCCCCTTGGATTCTCATACACATTGTACTAGTTTTCTATTTCTACAATAATGGTCTTATACAGTATTGTCCTCATGGGACTGAGTTAGCTAAATTGGCACAACGCTCTCTAGTCCCTCCCAAGTTAGGTATTGATTTTAAAAATTATTATTCCTGTGTGCTGCATAGTATTCCATTAGATGAATGTTCCATAATTTCTCAATCCATGAGACTGTAGTTGGACATTTGGGCTGTTTCCATGTTCTTGTGACGGTGAATATAATCTTTAATTTACATTGTGTTTTATACAGTCATTACTATACATTGTATTTTATCTACCTAATTAGTATTGATGTATGTCTATTATTACCCTTTCCCTTTGAGTACCCATTGAATCTTTCCTATGCCTTCACACACATATACTCATCTACCTACTATACAATCCTAGTGGTTTTATTATTCTGACCCTCTCCTCTTTCTCCCATTCTTCTTCTGGACATTCTCACACATTTTACTTTATTTTTCTATTTTTACAATAATATTCTTATGCACTTTTGCCCTTATAAGACTGAGTTAGTTCACTCAGCATAATGGTCTCTAGATTCTCCAATCTTATGTTATATATTACAAAATTGTTGTTCCTTAGTGCTGCATAGTATTCCATGTGTGAATGTACCACATGCTTTGGATATTAATCAAGAATTTGCTCACATAATTTTTCAGTATTCAACTTGAAACTTAAAGTTTGTCTTTCAGTTCTTTCCATTTGTGTAATATTGTGTGTTTTGGTTTTTTTGGGTTTTGTTTGGTGTTTTTTTTTAAATTCTTTATTCAGCCTTTTGAATATTTTATCATAATACTTGGCTTTAACTTCTTGAGTTTCCCTTTGAAAATTCCTGTTTATCTCTTTTACAACAACATACAGGTGCATATGCATATAGTGTGTGTGTGTGTGTGTGTATATATATATATATATATATATATATATAATGTATATATCATAAATACTGCTTATATAAAGTTATAATAAACATGTATGAGGGACAATATTACTTTGTAAATTTTTTTACCAGTAATGTTATCAAACTTCCTTATACATGCCTTTACAAATTAAAGAATTAATGATATAATTAGTGTCCCAGTTCTCATTAATTTATATTAAATGAAGATATGTTATTATTGCTGCTGTTGTTGTTATATGCTCTCGAGTCATTTGCTACTCATAACTACCCTGTGTAAAACACCTCTGCACTCTGTTCTATCATGTGGCAAGCTTATTGTTGTTGACACCTTTACCTCCATTACCCCATCCATCTCATCCAGGATATTCCTCTTTTGCACTGTCCTTCACAGTCCCAAGCGTGATGACCCTCTCCAAGGACTGGTCCCTCCTTGCAACATGCCAGAGTAAGTCAGCTGAAGTTTCAGAATCTTTACCTCTAAGGAGCTGCCTGATTTCACCTTCTCTAGGATGAACTTGCTTGTTCTACTAGCAGTCCGTGGTATATTCAATACACTTCTCTTGAACCACAGTTCAAAGGCATCAGTTCTCGGAAGTGGATGCCACTCCTGCTTCCAGGCTTGTTTTAATTAGGAAGCTTCAGCAAATTTGGCACTTCAGTGTCACAGTTTCAGCACCACAGCAACCATGAGTTACCCCTGTACAGCAATGCACAGACCAGTGATCTACCACCTAGAAGAATGTTTGACAGGAAAACAACTGGAATCCAGCCTGAGGGCTGCAGATTAAAATCACCCACCTTGGGCTTGGTAGCATAACTTTATGTCCACTAGGCCAACATAGCTCTCTCTATATTGTCGTTGTTATTGTTGTTAGGTGCTGTCGAGTCATAGATGACTCACAGTGACCCTATGAAAGAAAGGCCTGAACACTGTTCATACACAGAGTTTCCGGATGCCCCTTCTGCTATCAGATGGCCTGGATTAGGCACACTTTAGTCTCCAGACCGACATTACTATTCTTCAGTACTCCGAAGTGGTCCCTGACAGCAGACTTTCCCAATGAAATTAATCTTTTTATTTCTTGGTGACTGGTACCAAGAGTGTTGCTTGTGGAACCAAGGAAACTAAGGCTGTTAACAATCTCAATATCTTCACCATCTATCATGATGCTGCCATTTGGCCCAGCAGGGAGAATCTTTATTTTCTTGATTCTGAATTGCAGTCCTTGACCTTGTGCAGCAAACTTGAAGATACATTTATGATTAATTATTTAAGTGTAAATAAAACAAATCAAATCTTCATTTTTCTTTCATTTGAAACTGTAACTGTACTTAAAAGAATTATAATAAGGCAAGTAAGAAAGATTTCTAAGAAGAAGTTTATAGTTATAATATATAGTTATTGTAGTTATTTTTAATATGGCAGATGGGAAATTGAGAAATAAAAAATATTTTCATTGGTTAACTCTAGTAAAATATATTTCCTTTTCTGGAAATTGTCTGTGGATACATCATCTTGAAGCTCAGTAACAAAGTAGGAGGAAAGTAAAGAAGAGCTGAATTAATCATATATTTTATTATGTTGACTAAAGGCGCTTTAAAATATAGGCACTTCCTGTTGATAACTAAACCATATTTTAGCTAGTATATGTGAGAAAGTAAATATACAGAGATCAGCATACCTTAGCAATTACCAGTTTTCCTGGTATCATACATTTTCTACTGCTCCAGTATTTTATCTGTTATTGAGTAATATAATTACTACAGAGGATGTTCTTTATTTTCTGCTACGTTATTCTTCATTTCTTGCTTTGCAATGCAGTTGAAAATCTGTTTATACTTTGAAAAATTCTCAATGTAAAATGAATACATCTCAGCTTATAATTTTTAAGATAAATAAAAGCATGCATGATCATTACTAAGATTTCAACCTGTAGCCAGAGCTGATATTATTTGCTGGCAAGAAGCTGCCCTTTAATCCTGAAGGCATGTGGTTCCAGGCCACCAGCTGTTCTGTGGGAGAAGGACGGGCAATCTCCTCCCATACGATTAACTGCGTCTGACAATGTGCCTGAGGGTCACTTATGGGTCAGTTCCAATTCTATGGTATACAACGACAACTATATTTTATAAAAATAAACACAAAGATTTGCTTAAAATTGGAAACACATCTTGAGGAAAATATAAAGTTGAACATGTAAGTGAAGTTTAACCTTGTAGATAATAATAAATTTAATAGTAGTCATTTAAGAAACTTTAAATTCTTTGAATTACCAACTTGATACATTTACATTTATTTCTATTCTGTAAACTCATGCCCTTTAAGACACAGTAAAGGGTAATATTTTTTAAATGTTATAATTTAGCCAGTTAAGATTTTAAATAAAATTATTTTACATAAAACAAATGAATTTTTTTTTTTGTTCTGCTCTTTCTCTGTGGTCATGTAGTCTTTACTTTCTTTCAATGCCTCAACCATGCATTTAGCCATTCTTTTACAATGCCATCATGCCTACTTTTATATATTTTTTTAATGTTCTACCTGCTACCATTTGTTGTCAGCTAATGTTCACACCCCATTTCCATTGTTTACCTGTCAGAGAAGTACAAAAAGAAAAAGATCATGGTGTCTTCAACAAGCTTTGTCATAAAACATTTAATATCTTAAGTTGTAAACAGTCATTTTTTACAATAGACATATTTATAATTTAACACTGACACATTTTGCACATAATTATAGATACCTTAACACAAATTGACAACGTATGTTCATTGAAGGGGTTTAATATTAACAATCTTCCTTTCCATAAACTTTACTTATCTTTATATTTTTTTAGACTCTTAATAAAGTGTTAGAATGTTTAAGCAAGTTTTGAATTAAATAGTAAGAAAATGTTTGTGAGAATTTCAACTGGATTATTGTGAGTAGAGAGTGAAATATATTCTGTTCTATTCTTTGCTTCCTTTATATTTTTTCAAATTCAATGTTTATAAGTAAACCTATTTTTGAATTGTCCCCCAACCAAAATACTTTTAAAATTAGTAAATATTGCTCCTCTAACCACTATTGCTTCATTTAAGGATAATATATTACTTTATTATATTTACATAAAAGTCATTCCTTTTTTGTATGCTGATGTTCATTTTTTTAAAAAGTCTTTGCCATAATTAAATATTTTTTCATCTTGCTTTTCCTAAGAAAGTTTAATAATATAGAAAATACAAGTTTTCTTTAAAAAGATAAAACAGTTCTAAATTTATAATTATTAATTATGTATCTATATACCAACTGGATTTAAAGGTAAACTTTTCAGTGAAGAGGAAGAGTTTCTTCGACACAAGAATTATTATACGCTAGTTATAGAAAATAAAATACACCATAATATGTAGAATTATAATATTTAAAATATATAATTATAATCATGTTATAAAACTCTCAGAGAAATTAAATTCACTTGTTTTTATAAAAATGCCTCTTAAGCTGATTTTAAAAGGAGAATTAATGTAATCAGATTTCCCATAAAATGAAACACACAAAAGTAAAGATATAAAAACTTATCTTGGTCTTACTGGGAGCTGTTTGGAGGTTGGCGACATGAGTATGAGAGTTTGAAATCCTTCGGACAGCAATTATGTCGCATAAACAAATTTATTTAGGATAAATACAAGGACGAGGAGTCAGAGTACCGGCACGTAATGTTGCCCAAGGATATAGCCAAGCTAATCCCTAAAACTCATTTGATGTCTGATTTGAATGTCGGAATCTTGGTGTTCCGCAGAGTCAGGGATGGGTCCATTATATGATCCATGAACCAGAACCTCACATCTTGGTGTTCCGTCAGGCACTACTCAAGAAGCATAAGAAATGAAGCTCACAAAGCCACTTTTTACTTTCACGCTGTTTACAGCTGTCCTTACATTGTACCATCTTTCTAATGGTGCCTTCCTGTTTCTCACTTTGATATTTAAAGAATGGTCAATACACTGTTGGAATGCACTAGAATGCTTTGCTTCTTTAGTAGAGCCTCCACCACACACACACCCCTTCAGCCAGATGGGTGGTCTGTGGCCTGTGGCCTCAGCTGCATAGGACCCCAGAAGCCATGATGAGTTCTTTATCTAACAGAACTCACTTGGCGGATGGAGAAAGTGTCTGAGAATAAGACTTTGGATCTCAGTTACAGGAACTATGTATACTTGCTATTTTAGTTTTTGCCTGCTGGGTATTGTATACATGGTGATTGTGGATTTTATGTTTCAATGTATTGGAAACTTTCCATTTTATTCAAAAAAATTTTCCATGTTAAAACCTTTGATTAACTAAGAAGTTTGTATTATAAAAACAAACAAAAAAATCCCTTATCTTTGACTTTACTCCACAATTCTTATTTGATATGCTAACTTAAGGAAAATTGTTGTTTTGTTGTTGCTTTTTAATTGCATACAATGTCCTCCTTTTTTTCATCCAGAAGTTAAGTGATTTCTAAGATTTTGTGGTATTTTATAGCTTTTTCCCCCCATCTAATTTGTTGTTGTTAATATAGTTTTGCTCATGGGTGCCCCACCCAGAGGCTTAGAATAAACAGATTCATCCTGGAAAGTGTTAAATTGGGTGGCTCCTTGGAGGCAAGGATTCTGAGGCTCTGTCTAACATACTTTGGACATGTTGTAAGGAGAGACCGGTCCTTGGAGAAAGACATCGTGCTTGGGAGGGTGGAGGGACAGCGCAGGAGAGGAAGGCCCTCTATGAGGTGGATTGGTTCAGTGATTGGGGTAATTGGGATGGGAGTGTCAGAGACAGTGCGATTGGCACAGGATAGAGCAGAGTTTAGGGCTGTTGTGCATAGAGTCGCTATGAATTGCAAGCAACTGGACAGCACATAACAACAACAAAACAAGGGTAGAGCCTGTGGAGCCTGCTCCAGTAGGTAGCTTAAAATCCTGTAGGGCCACTGAACCTTTGGTCCTTGGTCGTGTCTTTAATTGCTTTTGGTGAAACATTCTTTCTAGGTCATATAGTCCTGGACTTTCCAATTGCTGTACACCAAGGTAACTCGTGGTTGCTGTGAAGCTGAACACTGTGACACTGATGAGTCAAATGCAAGAATAGTTTCCGATGGTGGACTGTGTTTAGTGGCGCTCCCGGATTCAAACAAGCTTGGAAGCAGGTGTGGCATCCATTTCCGAAATAGCTTGCTTCTGGAAACCCTATGAACCTCGCCTCTGGAAAACCTATGAACCACGCGAAAGGACAAAAGTTATACACGTGTCCAGGTCTTTTGTTCATAGGGTCACTGGGAGTCGCCTATGACTCCACAGCACTTAACAACAAGTAATGATCTAAGATGTGTTGCATGGCCAACTGCAGAGCGTCTCCTGCCTTATCTATGAAATTAATTTTGCCAAAATGGTAGTTGGTAGTTCAAACTCGTTCACTGATGTCAGAGTAAAAAGGGCACGCCAAAAAGTCTTCATGTGCAATTCAAAATATTAATTACATTCTTCTAATTTTGAAAAACTTCTGATTATTTTCTTCTAAAAAACAAAAAGGGATTTATCTTTAACTGCTCCACAAATTGCTGTCTGACAGATACTCCTCTAAATCTGAACATTCAGATAAAGACAGACTAGGAAGAAGGATTGGCCA
>NW_006399948.1:4712692-4718054 GCF_000299155.1 Elephantulus edwardii
GATTGATTCGGTGACTGGGGTAATTGGGATGGGTGTGTCAGAGGCGGTGCGGTTGGCGCAGGATAGAGCATGGTTTAGAGCTGTTGTGCATAGGGTCGGTATGAGTCGGAAACGACTCGACGGCACATAACAACACAACAACAACAAATTATTCTACAACCATTATCATAAACTAAATCCCCCTAATCATTTGGGACACTGTGGATTGGAACAATCTTCTTTACTTGTAGTATAAAGATTTGGGAATAGTTTACACTACAATTTTACTATGAATGAAAATTTCTCATAAAGTCCACCTTTACTTATAAAAGGTAATCAGGTTTATGACAGTAAGAAATGCTAAAGCCCAATAATTTGAAACAGAATTAAAACAGAATCAATTAGGCTGATACACCATCAAGAAAGAATTCCCAAGAGTACAGTGTATCTTTTTTTACTAAGTCTCTGCACTTGGAAGCTCCTCTGTACCTGGCAAGATCAAGATACTTGAAGATTTTCCAGGAATGTCAAACTTAAAGGCATTGAAGGGAAAAGGAAACATCCTCTATAAACAATACAAGGAGAGAGCCTTCTCTTTGAATTAGCAATATAATTTTATACTTCTTTCTTAATCTGCTGGAGAATAAATATTTTAAAGCAAAAGTTGTGCTGTTGTTATTGTTGTTATGCACCATCAAATTTACTATATAGAGACCCAATGTACAGCAGATCCGAACACTGTTCTATTCTACATCATTGTCAAGGTCTCCACAGTATTTGTTACAGTCACTGGATCAATCCATCTACTAGAGGATATGCTTCTTTTTTTCTGACTCTTCACTTTTCACAGCATGAAGGATTTTTCCAAGGACAAAGCCATCCTGGAAAAATGCTGGAGATATATGAAATGAAATATCACCATCCCTAGCTATCAATAGTGTCCTGGCTGTACTTTCTCCAAGACAGAATTATCTCTATTCTCTTGACATTTCATGAAATATTCTTTAATACCACAATTAAAAGCCATTAATTTCTTTCAGTCATCCTCATTCCTTTTCCAACTATCAGAAGCATAGGAACAAATTGAAAATATCATGGCTTGGATCAGGTACATTTTAGTCAGTAAGCTAACTTTGTTTTCTGTTTAGTGCACTGGAAAAATCCTGCAGAAAGACTCATCAACAAACTTATGTGTTTCTTGTTATGTGTTATGCAACTGAGACAACATTGCCGAATTTGAGGATGACTTGATGCACTTCCTGAAGATCAAAGACTACAGTCTTCAATACAGATTACATCTCTACATCAAGAAACCCCAAATTTTCTCTACTTGACTGAACATCAACATCATGGAAGAGAAGTAAAAACTGAAGTTGGCAAAGATTTTCTTTCGCTTAGGGCCACAATCAACAACTATGGTAACAGCAGTCAAGAAATCAAAAGATGTGTTGCACTGGAAAAATTTGTTGCTATCATGCCATAAATTTTGTGAAAAATCTACTAAAGCAGCTCAAAATGACTAAAACAGAATCAATATCTTTCCTTTAATTGTGGCTCCCAAAAAGTGCATGCCTCACTTTTGTTTCTCTATTAACTAGGATTTGGTACCCTAGTTAGAACTAACTACAAAGGAGTTTGGAAAATTCAGTAAGGAGTTTGGCTGGCAAGTACTTAGCGCTAATTGTTACTGCTTAAGAAGATATAGAGTGCACAACTGCTTTAGTTATTGTGACTGAGAATATATGTGCATATTTACAAGGAAGACTGTACAAAAGAAGGTGATCAGCTATCTACCTAAAGCCACATTGTAAGTATGAAAAGAATGTTAACTCTGTTAGTTCTATAATTTGATTACTCTACTTGCAGAACAATTTCTTTCTTCAGTATTAATGTTCTGCTGATGTAGTTATACACCTTTGAACAGGGACTGACTCATAGCTAATCCTCCAGGGTTTTTCTGAGGCAGTAAATAACAGAAGATTGCTCATCTTTTCTCTTAGATCAGGTGGTGAATTCAAACTGTGCCTTTGTGTGTCAGTATAACTCTTTACCCCTAAGCCATCACACTTTCTAAAACACTTTGTTGTGGTTTTTGTTATGTGCCATCAAGTTTCCGTTGACTCATAGCAACCCTATGTACAGCAGCTCTGAACTCTGGTCAATCTTGAGCCAACCTTGGTTTCTCTGACACACGTACCCTCATTACCCTGAATCAATCCATCTTATTGAGGATCTTCCTCTCCTGTGCTCTCCCTCCTCATTCCCAAGCATGATGTCCCTCTCCAAGAATTGGTCCCTCCTTGAAATATGCCCAAAGTATGTCAAATGAAGCCTCAGAATCCTTACCTCCAAGGAGCAGCTTTTTTCTACCTTCATCAGGACGAACCTGTTCATTCACCTAGCAGTCTATGGTATATTCAACACTCTTCTCCAGCATCAGAGTTCAAAGGCATCAATTCTCCTTCTATCATCTCTAGTCAATGTCCACCTCTCTGATGCAGAACAGGTAACTAAAAAAATTATGGCCTTGATCAGGCATACCTTAGTCTTAATACTAACATCATTGCTCTTCAGTACTATGCAGAGGTCTTTGACAGCAGACTTTTCCAGTGCAATTCATCTTTTTTTTTTTTTTACTTCCTGGCTGGTAGTACTATGAGTATTGATTGTGAAGCCGAACAAACTAAAGCTGTTTACAGTCTCAACCTTTGCCGTCTATCATTATGCCACTAATTGGCCCTGTTGTGAGAATTTTTGTCTCTTGATATTGAGCTTTAATCCATGTCTAAGGCTGCAGTCCTTGACCTTCTGTAGCAAGTAATTCAGGTCCTCCTAATTTTCAGCAAGGACGGTTGTGTCATCTACATAATGCAGGTTGTTAATGAGTCTGCCTCAAATGATACGTTAATGATAAAAGTATGATGATGCTCCCGTGGGATTAGTTGCCTCTGACAACTCACTAGAGGTTCATCTATGTGTCTATTATGACTCAAAAGTACTTAACAACTCAACAACAACAAAATGATAAGAATATAAATTGAAACAAAACACAAAATTTATTTCTATTTGTAAATATATGCAGGCAAGTTTGAACAAGTCTTTGTAAAGTAGGAAGCATGTAAGATTTTAGAAAAGCAAGTACTGAAATACAGTCTGGTCTGCTATGGGATGCATCTTCACTATTAATCAGCTGGTGACTGATAGGTTAATAAGGGACATTTGTCAGGATAACACAGAAGTCATGTGTTTCCCACTGAAAAACAACAACTGATTTCCAATATCCTAATGGGATTCTCCACTATAAGCATATCCACTCACTGGATGTTCTTCTTCTAGGCCTAGATTGGCTTCTTGCTAGTTTCTGGAAGTTTCAAGGTGATCTAACTGAAACTTGACATTTTTCTATTGTTTTCATAATTCGATAACATGGACTTGCTTAAAACATTTTTTGGCAAACTATCTTTACTTGGTGACACAATTTTTTAAGTACTCCACTGCTACTTAGGAGTTTGGAGTTTCATCCCACAATTCTCTAAGTAAAGATCTGACCATTTTCTCTATGGAAACCTTATAGGGACCTCTGGTGGTCTAGTGGAAAGAAACTGCACTGCAATCCTAAAGGCATGTAGTTCGAAAAGTTCTGCTGTGTCTCACAGTATAAATGAAAGTTGGAATAAATTTGATGATTTAAGACAACAACAATTTCACTTTCTTTAAAGATAATTACTCTTGTATCAATTTTTATCATTAAATGTAGCCTATATTTTCAATGGTATAATATTTTAGTATCATTCTTTCTACTTGGGCTTGTACTTAATTATTGAGAATATAGGATTTGAGTGGTCCATTCAAAACCTCATTTTTTATAAACCTTAATTTTCTTTACTTAATATTCTGTGATATTTTGAGGAATGGATATATTAGAGATGAAACATCATTATAAAATATGATGGTAAAGTATGAATATTTCATGAAAGTCAGAATATTCATTTTGTACTAACATAGGTAGTAGATTAATTAATTTACCATGGGACCTTCATCATGCAAAAATGGGCCAAAGAATAAAGAAATGAAATGCAGAAATGCTATTTGGGAACAGTACAAATGATATTGTAGAGAAGAGATTCTCATAAAAAATGAGAAGATATACAAAGGAAAATGAAAATACTCTGCTGTTGTTATATACCCTTGAGTCAGCACTAACTCTTATCTAACTTTCTAGGAGATTTTCAGAGGCAGTAAATCACATGGGAAGAGATTGTCCATCCTTCTCCCACAAAACAATTATTGGATTCAAACTGAGCCTGTGGATTAGCAGTAAAACTCTGCTATGTACTAGAAAGCTGGACAACAAATAAGATGACAGAAGAAGAGTTGATGCCGTTGAGTTTTGGTTCTAGAGAAAAGTATTGAACATTCCATAGACTATCAAGAGAGCAAATCTGTCTGTCCTGGAGAAAAAATATGTTTCTTTATGGAGGCAAGGATTTTGAAGCTACATTGTCACATAATTTGGACATACTGCCAGGAGAAAGCAGTCTTTGGAAAAGGATATTATGTTTGGAAGGGTGGAGGGACAACACGTGAGAGGAAAACCCTGAATGAGATGAATTGACACAATGACTGGGGAAACAGGAGCACGTGTGTCAGAGACAGTGAGATTGTTTCAGGATAGAGCAGGGTTCAGAGCTATTGTGCATAGGGTTTCTATGACTCGCAGGCAACTCAATGGCACATAACAACAACATTCACAATGAGTTTGGACTTTTGATTTTTGCCTTTGAGTTTGTCTTTTTAAAAAATTGATAATGGAAGGAAGAACAGAGTTTGGAAACTTTTTATAAAGTTCAAGTCTACTTAAGTATATTGTCTAGGAAACTAAGAACAAAAGGGCATAGGATGATGAGCATTTTTATGAAAGAGGCAGAAGGAGTAAGAATAACAAAGCTCCAAACCATCCTGAGTACAAAGCAGATAAAGAGCCTATAGCCAAGCCTGTTGGTTCCTGTAGAGACCCACAAGCAATAGAGGTTCATTTCTTTGTTGTTGACCCAGAGACTAACAGCTGTGGTAATGAGAGTGAGATTTATTTGGGAAGTAAATTGGAAAGTGGGGAAGGCAAAGAATATCACCCCACAGAAGTTCATATTTTAACCCAAGCTCCAAAACACTCTTCCTCAATTAGTCAAGCATTTGGTTTCAGTGCTTCGGTCAAATCCAAACCAGCCAGCAAGGTTTGCCTCAGAGCAGTTATAAATCACCTTTTCCTTCAAGCCTTCAACAAGAAAAGCAAAACCTTTATTTATTTTTTTTATTATTAAATTTTATTAGTTTTAATGAACATTTACAGGGATTTTGGGTTTTCTTTTCATTCCTTCATTGC
>NW_006399948.1:4723536-4724881 GCF_000299155.1 Elephantulus edwardii
GACTAAAGGTGATGCATCCTGTTGAGCTGGTGTATAGATAGGCTTTTCTTGGCCCGAGGAACGAAGAACAAATGTCTTGTGGTTTTTTCTTCCTCGATTACCTGGGGGAAATGGGAGGGGTCTCTAAGCTGCCCAGCCTTCCTACTTCTATACTTTAAAAAGTATAGAACTTGAAATGTTGCATTGCTTGTCGTTTCCAGGCAGAATAGTCAGATTTGAAAATAGAAATCTTTGTTTTTGCTTATTATTGTTGTTGTTGTTAATTTTCATAGAATTGAGTACTACTTATAAGCATATTTTTGGACAATAGCTTTAAAAGTTTTAATGAGAAGAATTCACGTTTTATACAAACATATTATTGCACAAACTCTCCAAATAAATAACTACATAAATCTAAAATTATATTTACTTTTGCACTATGTTTGCATTAGTGGTCATCCTCTTATACATAATCCTAAATAATTACTGTTTAATTTAAAAATAAATTATTCTAAGACATTATCTTTATTAGAATGAATGCATTTTATTTTAACATGAAAAAATACTAATTAGTTGCCATGAAAATGTACATAGCTAAAAGTAACATACAGACATCAAGGTCAATTTTAATAATGTAGCCATTTCCAAATGTCTTTTGTCTAAGATAACAGCTTTCAAACAGATAATTAGAGCATTAGATCACTATTTACATAGCACAGGAAGGATTTTCTAATTCTTGAAGATTTAGTCAGTTCTTAAGGGCATGTAGGATTTAGCTCAAATTTAGATGAGCATAATCAAAAGAAAGACATATAATTTCAGCATGACTAGAAGGGAGAAAAGATTTTTGGACAAGAGAACAAATAAAATTACATTAATAATGTACTTTCATAAATATGGATAAGATTGTATCTAAGTAGATTAATATCCAAGATTTAAGATTAACCACAGAATTTGCAATTCTTTACTTCCTTGTCTCAAACATTCTTTACCATACAAAGTAAATAATTATGTATACATATGCAAAAGAACACTTATGTGATCCCTAGATTAAATAAGCAATTTACTGTCCAGTGATAAGTTAAAGATTGGCAGTTTGAAACAGTCCAGACCAGAAAATACTATGGAAAAGTTGTACTTTGTAACATGTGGTGTCAAATGAATCAAAATTTACTTGGTGTCAACATTTTTTTAAATACATACATGTATGCATACATTGTTGTTGTTGTTATGTGCGGCCGAGTCGTTTTCGACTCATAACGACCCTATGCACAACAGCCCTAAACCCTACTTTATCCTGCACCAACCTCACTGCCTCTGACACACCCATTCCGATTACCCCAGTCACCGAATCAATCCATCTCAT
>NW_006399948.1:4726296-4729393 GCF_000299155.1 Elephantulus edwardii
CAATTGAAAAGAATATAGCCTAGCAGGTGTACCTTCATATTTAAATTGAAATCTAATTGATGTCTTTTAATTGTGCTGTTGAAGAAGAATACTAAATATCCCAAAGACTGCCAAATCTCCAAACAAATCTATCTTGGAGGAAGTATAAATAGCGTTCTTAGAGAAACTTAATCTCACTTAGTTTTGGCATGTAGTTGGAGGATCTAGTCTTTCGAAAGACATATCATGCTGACAAAGCTGAAAGTCAGAGAAAGAAAGGAAGACTCTCAACAAGATACCTTGACACAATGTCTATAACTACAAACTTGAGGAAATCAGAGATTATGAGAAATGCACAGGCTAGGGCAAGTTTCAGATCTGTTTTTCATAGAGTCATGAGAAGTAATTAAGTCAATTGGCAACCAACAGCAAAAACAATGTGGATGATATCACAACAACTATATTACTTTCACAGTGATTTGATCATCTAGGGGTGATGGAGCTGAAGGACTATAGTTTACAATATGGATTGAAGATCAACATCAAGGAAATGACGTTTCTCACCAGTGGGCCAAATGGCAGCATCATGATAGGTGGATAAGAGATTGAGATTGTTAACAATTTCACCTTGCTCTGTTACTGTCAGGGACCTCTCCAGAGCACTGAAGATTAAAGATGTCACTCTAGAGGCTAAGGTGAACCTGATGAAGCCATGGTCTTCACAATTACTTGCTATGCATCAGAGAGCTGGACAATAACCAACAATGACAAAAGAAGAATTGATGTTTTTGAGTTATGGTGTTGGAGAGGAGTATTGAATATACACGGACTGCCAAGAGAACTAATAGGTTTGTCTTAGGAGGGTGAAACCGAGCTGTTCCTTGGAGGCAAGGATTTTGAAACTCTGTCTCACATACTTTGAGTATGTAGTCAGGGAGTGGTACTTCCTGACTTTGGAGAAGGATATCATACTTGGAAGGGTAGAGGGACAAGCAGGAGAGGAAGATTCCAGATCAGATGGAGTGACACAATAAATGGGGTACTGAGGGTAGGCATGTCAGAGACAGTGAGATTGGCTGAGAATAGAGCAGGGTTCAGAACTATTGTGCGTAGTGTAATAATGAGTCATAGCCAATTCAAGAGCATATAACAACAACAACAACAACAACATTATTTTTAAGTGTGCTTTTGATTGTATGTATCTGTGTTGCTTTTAGATTTAAAATAGAATTTTTCATTTCAAACTTTGCTACTTTCAAGAGAAAATGTTCAGCTGCCAGCCATTATTTTATAAAGAGACTTTAAATCCTTTCTGACCCATTGTTTTGTCTTATTGAGCAGAAACCAACTCGTACATGATCCTCCAGTAGCACTGCAACTCCAGAGGCAATAAATCTCACAAGAGGAGAGAGCCCATATTTCTCCTGTGCTGATTAACTGAGCCTTAGAAAAAATAAAAATTTAACTTACGTCAGGTAACAAATCTCTTACATGCCTACTCTAGAAAGTATCAGGCCTGTGTGAAAACAAGATAATAATATTATGTACAACTTCAGAAGGCCAACAGACTATGGTTAACATTTACAAAACTGCTATTTATATACACTAAAAGTTTTGCCCCGTTGACTTTCCAACTGATTTATAATAAATCAAGTGAAACTACAGCAAAAGAACAAATTGGAGTTAATATCTTCGGAACTAGAAGACCTGCCAAAACTCCTGTGCTCACTAATCTGCCTATTTTTTCCCCTATTGCTCTACCATGTTTGATTTGGGTGTATGGAGATAAACATGATGTATCAAAAAACTTATTTGAAGAGATTTGTTCACCTGGGATTTGTATAAAATGTCCTCTTTTTATAAACACTCCAAGAGTAGTTATCTGTAGTTTAAAACTGGAGACACTCTATGAAAGAATATTTCTTTTTCTAGTTTCAAATATATAAATTCATTAATTATACATACTTTCTCCTCTTCCTTGCTAACATCCATAATAGAAAAAATTATTTCAGTATTAAATTTCTCTTGTCAATATTTTAAAGTTGGTCCCACAATCAACACTCTTCACACCAGCTGTCAGGAATTCAAAGGACAAATTGCATTGGGAAAATCTGTTGTCAGGGACTTCTCCTGAGTGCTGAAAAACTAGAGACTAAGGTGCGCTTAATCCAGGCCTTGGTCTTCTCTATTACTTGCTATGGGTCAGAGAGTTGGACAATAACTAAGGATGACAGAAAAAGAACAGATGCCTTCGAATTGTGGTGCTGGGTAAGAGTCTTAAACAAATCATGGACAGCTAAAAAAACAAATATGTATACCTTGGAGAGGATGAAACCAAGTTTCACTTTGGAGACTAGCATTTTAAAGCTCCATCTCACATACTTTGGGCACGTGGACAGAAGATATTGACCCTTGGAGAAGAATGTCATGATTAGATAGGTGAAGGGACAGTGTAGGAAACTTGGATGAAGACCTTGGATGAGATGAATTGATATAGTACCTGGGGATATGAGTGTTGCTGTGTTGGATCAGGTGCATCTTATTCTCTAGACTAAAATTGTTGCTCTTTAGCACTCTGCAGAAGTCCGTGACAGCAAACTTTCCAAATGCAACTCATCTTTAGATTTCCTGGCTTCTGGTGTCAAGAGTGTTGATTGTAGAGTAACCAACATAAAATTGTTGACAACCTCAATCTCTTCTCAATCTAAAGTATATAAAGTCAATATATATTATTTCAGATTATATTTTGTGTTCAGCACAGCTTACAAAACACTTTATAAATAAAGAAAAATAAATTATCAGTTAAAAATTGTGTGTATGTGTATGCATGTACTTGTGTGTAGCATCAAGTCATTCCATGTCTCACAGTAACTGGGATCTTGGGGTTAGGCATGTGGGAAACAGTGAGATTGGCTCAAGATAGAGTGAGTCATTGAGTCACAGCTGACTTGATGGCACGTAACAACAACAAAAAACAATAGCATATTATTTCTATAGGTTTCATTATCTTAAAGTATTCCAAGGGTTAAAAAAGAGGAAATAATATTCCTTAATTGTCTTAATCCATTTATTGAAATCTTTGTTATTATTGTTGTTATTCAGCTGGAACTGACCCATA
>NW_006399948.1:4733833-4748713 GCF_000299155.1 Elephantulus edwardii
TAGAGATAGAGATAGATACAGATATAGATAATCTTTAAAACTTTGTAGAGCAATACATTTTCACCTTAAAGTCTCTTGTCAAGATTATTTAGTATTTATAAAGGTGAAATCTATGAAGCTCTGATGACATAGTATTAAGGAATTGTGTTGCCAACACAAGGACACACAATTTTAATCCACTATTTGCTCCTCTGAGAAAGATGAGCAATCTTATGTTGTAAGAATTGTTGTTATTGTTTTCCATCTAGTTGAGTATGTCTCACAGTGACCTTTTGAACAACAGATCGGAACCCTCTCCTATCCTGTGTCATCCGCATAATCTCTAAAACACTCAAACCCATTGCTGTGGTCATTGTGTCAACACACGTGGTTGAAGGTTTACCTTTTTCACCATTTCTCCACCTTTCCAAAACCAGCTAGTGTGTCAGCTATGAGTTGGAACAACAATACATGCAACTTCTAATTTTAGGCTACAGTTGACCCAAAGGGGAGAAAAATGCATTCTTCCCCAAGCTTCCATTCTAAAGAGAAATATGTACTTTATTATAATTGAATTAGAAAAAAACCTCTTTAATATCAAATCATTTTACCATTACTAAACAGATCCTGCATTAAGAATTGTATTTATATGTATTTTGGTAGATTTCTATTCATTTTGTGTTTTGCCTTTAACATCATTAAAATTGAATTATAATTATAGAAATCAGAATGCCTAAATTATAGTTGTTTAATATCCTATTCATTCTTAACATTTTAAATATTGACCTGAGTACTCTGCTGAATTAATTCTTGAATGATTTCACAACTAATGAATATGGCATCTTGAATTAAGTTTGAAATGACTTCTCTTGAGGTCATTCAATTTGCTACTAAAATGTATTTTCTAATAAGAACAAATCATTGTTAAGATAGTAACCATAATTAAGGAACCTACTCAAGAACATAAAGAGCTATTTTTTCCCTGAAGTTTCAATCAAAGGCAAACTTGTGCAACAGTAGGCAATCTGCCAGAACTCTGCAGAAGATGTCTTCTTCAATTAATATTATACTCCTAAGAACCTTTTCTTACATAGTGCTTAAAACTTTCATCCTAAAAATAATGATATTAACTCAGTCAAAAAACTTCTACTTGTTTTTTAATCGTACTGACCTCTTTTTTAAAAAGTGGGGAAACTGCATATGGTTTCAAGAATTTAATGAGTGTTTCTGCAGTACAGTTTCTTATTAATTGCTTCAGATGTTTCCTATGACTTGTATGTGGAACTGTGTAAATGAAGGAAAGATTAGATTGCTAATTAAACAGTACACAGTAAGGCTGCCTGCCAGATGTGAATTGTTGTTAAGAGTATTTATAAAGAGATATTGTTCGAAGAATATTTGTGTCCAGATCTTCACTATTCTGAAAATATTAAGTAGGGTTCTCTGGCATGACTTCTCTTCTATGAACAAGTATATTGCCAATTTACTTGTTTGGGTTAACAAATGAATGGGTAGATGCATTGCTAGTATTGCCCTGAGTTATAATTCCAATCAGAGTGTTTCAGAAGAAATAATCAAGAACATTTCACATATACTGTGAAAGAAAGTAACAGGCTGGTAGGAACTTCCCTAACACTTCAATTTGATGATTGAAAAAAAAAAAACAAGAAACAAACCTCCACACCAAAAACAACCTGTAATGATTAAAATGTTCCTGACTTTATCAATGCTATAAGACAGAACAGAACTTGAAGGCTAAATTTTTTTTTAAAATATATTTCCACATTTTTCTCTTTTGATGCATCTGGTGGTTGGAATTGCCATTCTTTAGGATAGTAATTAAGCACTTAACTGTGCCACTGGATAATATAAAAACTAGTTTGATTTATCTATAGCCTTCAATTCCTTCAAATCTCCCAAAATGGACTTCTGTAGACCCTGGCATATTTGGTAGTACTCTTTTATCTACTAATCTATAGGAAACTATCAGTCCTGAAATGACTACAAAAATAATTTTCAATAGCCTATTATTGATATCTTTATTTTATCATAAGACGTTTTTCCTTAAACCATTTTCCTGCTGTTCCATCGATGAGAAAAATAAATGAGAGAACGTAGAATGAATAATTCTGCTGATAAAAGGAATTACATTACAATAACCTGAAATTATTTGGTTAATAGTCATAAAAATGAGCAAAATAAGTAAATTCCAGAATAAATAAGTATAAAAACAGAAATGTTCCCCTATTTTAATACTTCAGGCACTTTCCATAAATAATTGTCGGTACTCATTACTAATCAATTATTTTAAAAAATAAATTGCAAAATGAATTTACTACATTTTAAACCTATTACTATCCACCTGGCTTTTATGTAGGTAGAAACATGAAGTCTGTATTGAATCTTGATCGTTCAATTCAAAGCTTTAAAGATCATATTATTTATTCTTTCATTAATTTAAATAACACAAGGTTCTGAATAGTGTCTAATTTCACATATATAAATTACATTAAGAATAAATAAGAATCTAAAGGTACATGTATTTGTAAATTATTCACATTTCTATAAATTTAAAACAAATTGATCCATCCTGGAAACGGTTAAACTGGGCGGATCCTTGGAGGCAAGGATTCTGAGGCTCCGTCTGACATACTTTGGACATGCTGTAAGGAGGAACCGGTCCTTGGAGAGGGACATCATGCTTGGGAGGGTGGAGGGACAGTGCAGGAGGGGAAGACCTTCCATGAGGTGGATTGATTCAGTGACTGGGGTAATCGGGGTGTATCGGAGACAGTGTGATTGGCACAGAACAGCGCAGAGTTTAGGGCTGCTGTACACAGCGTTGCTATGAGTCACAAGCGACTCGACGGCACATAACAACAATAGAAACATTATAGTTTTCAAAAAGATAATGGCTTTTAAGTGAAAGATTGATTTAAGTTGAAAATTGTTCTGAGACATTTTTAGAAACCATTTTTTAAGCTAATTATTTAAAAAACCACACAACACAACAAAACTCACTGCAACCATTGAGTTGATTCCAACTCCTAATGACCCTCCACTGTTTTCTGAGACTATAAATCTTAACAGTAGGAGACAGTTTATCTCCATTGGACCATTTGGCTCATTTGAACTCACAGAGACATAGAGTATCAGAGTAGTATCACAGCCCTCTAGAGCTCATTGGCTAATAAATAGTTTATCATATTTAAAAGGAAGGAATTTGCAGCAAATAGATCATATTTACTAGTAATTATTTTAAGTAATGTATAAAACAATTTCAAAAAATGATCCATTTAAATAAATTAATAAAAATTTTTATCTATATCTTCTCTTTAAAAAGATTCCTCTTTCAGTTCCTTAATTATTGAGAACCTGTGTAACTTGCCAACAAACAACATTAGAAGCTGTGTGTAGCAACACTATTTAATACACTACGAGGTGTGGGCAGGGTGAGATCCAATGTGGCATCAATAGACAAAGGGTAAGGCAAAGATATTGATAGTCTCTGGTCAATAGGAAATGCTACTTGATCCAGTAGCTACATGTTACTTAGGTCAGCCCCTCTTCCAGCCTTCAGGTCCTATATATCTTCCAGCCAGTTTTCTTCTTTTATCTTGTTGGCACAGACTGCTGATAAAAGTGGCCTTGTGATTCAGTGCTGGAATTTAGAAGAGGGGTAATTTATACCATTAGGCTTTAAGACCCAATGGAAAGTGTATTGTCTCCTAATTAATTTGTTGTTTTTGTTAATGTTTTCACTGCAAGCTGCTTGTGTGTTTTAAGAGTCCCTGAAGCTCAATATCAGTTGTGAAAATTAGGCCAGTTACTTACTGTGGAACAGACCATCATATTCAAATTGAAGCTAAAGAAAATTAACTCCAATCCATAAGAATCAAAGTTTGACCTTGAGTCTATCCCACTTGAATTTAAAAACTATCTCAGGAACAGGTTTGAAGACTTGAATGCTAATGAGCAAACATCTAATGAGCTGTGAGAGGATAATATCAACCATGAAGAATGCAAGAAGTTATTACAAAGACAGAGGAAGAAGAAAAGATCAAGAGAGATGTTAGAAGAGACTGAACATTAAACTAGAATGCCAAGAAGCCAAAGCAAAGGGAAGAAATCAAGATGTTAAAGAGCATCTGAAGATTTCAAAGAGCAGCTCAGGAAGACAAAGCAAAGTACTTGAAGCAAATGAAGTATGCAAAGAAATTCAAAAGGGACAAATTAGCTTGGCCATTCTTAAACTGAAAGAACTGAAGAACAAGCTCAAGTGTTCAGTAGCAATACTTAAGGATGCTATGGGCAGAAATCCGAATGATCCAAGAAGTATCAAAAAAGATGGAAAGAGTACACAAAGTCACTGTACCATAAAGAATTTGTTGTCATGGAAGAATCTCATGAAACAGCTTAGGATCAAGAGATAATGGTAATGAAGAAGGAAGTTCAAGCTTTTCTGAAATAGTGGGCAAAAACAAACAAACAAAAAAACAAAACACCAAGGCCCCAGGAGTGGATGCTCTACCAGTTGGCATATTTCAACAAACAGATGCAGCCCTGGGCACACTCATTAGGTTGTACCGTGAAAGCTGGAGGGTGACTACCAGGTCAACTGACAAGCAGAGATCAATGTTTATTCACATTCCAAAAAACAGTGAACCTAAAGAGGGTGGGAATTATTAAACAATACTGCTAATATCACATACATACAATATCCAGCTGAAGATTATCCAAAAATTATTGGAACAGTACATGGACAGAGAACTGTTTAGAAGATGCCGTAACACTGGAGACGTTATAGCCAATGTTAGATAGATCTTAGATGAAAGTAGAGAATACTAAAGGAATGCCTATCTGTGCTTGACTCCAAAGACATTTGAGTGTGTGGATCACAACAAATTGTGGCTAACCTTGAGAAGAATGCAAATTCCAGAACACGTAATTGTGCTTATGGGAAACCTAGACTTGGGTCAGTACAGAACAAGGAAACAATGCATGATTCAAAATCAGAAAAGGTGTACATAAGGTACGAATCCTATCTCTATGTCTTTTCAATCTACATGTGAAACAGTTCATTCAGAAGGCTGGACTTTATGAAGAGGAATGTGGTATCAAGATTGGAGGAAGACTCCTCAACAATTTGTTACACAGATGACATAATCTTGCTTGCTGAAACTGAGGAAGATCTGAGGCAATTGCTACAGAAGATCAAGAACTACAGCCTTCAATGTGAGTTAAAGCTCAACATCAAGAAAACAAAGATTCTAATCACAAATAGATGGAGAAGAGATTGAGATTGTTAACAGCTACAGCTTGTTTGCTCCACAATCAACACTCTGGAACCAGAATTCAGAATCCAAATACAAAAAATTGCACTGGGGAAATGTGCTGTTAGGGATCTCTCCAGAGTACTGAAGAGCAACAATGTCAGTTTAAGTATGCCTAATCCAAGCCATGATCTTTACAATTATTTGTTATTTTTCAGAGATCTGGATAATGAATATGGATAATTAATAGAAAAAAAGAATAAATGCCTTTGAGTTGTGGTGGAGAAGAATGCTAAGCATACCATGGACTTTCAAGAGAAACAGATCCGTCCCAGCAAGGGTGAAACCAATTTACTTCATGGAGGCAAGGAGTTTGAAACTCTATATCATATTTTGGGCATGTCACCAGTAGATACCAGTCTTTGAAGACAGACATCATGCTTGGAGGGATGGAGGGACACAGGAAAGCAAGACTCCAGATGAGACGGATTGACATAGTAACTGGAGTAAAGGAGATAGGTGTGTCAGAGACCGTGAGACAGGCCCAGGATACAATAAGGTTGAGAACTATTACACATAGATCTCTATCAATTGTAGGTTACTTGATGTCACTTAACAAGAACGACATGGGCAAAATGAAGAAAAGACCTAATGACATAGGACCTCTGTTATTCTGCTTACCTAAGTATTGGTTGTCCAAATTTACCAGCTGTACCTAGGTAAAAAGATGAACTACAAATGTTCACATCTTCAAAAAAACTGGCACACAGAGTGGCCATGAGTCAGAATACTCAACAGAAACTGGTGTGGAAATGACATAAATTTTGGGTACTTGTAAAATTAGTACAAGTAAGTGCACCATTTATTGACTGGCTCTTCTTATCATAAGAAAAGATCTATATAATATCTTCTTTTTGTTGACAAGTTGCAAAGAAATACTACCTAAGAAACTTTTAATAAATGTATTCTTTCCTTAAATAAGTGCTGGAAACTCTAGTTCTCTAAGATTGCTATATTTGCTATTATTGATATGTTGTTGTTATTATGTGCCATTGAGTCATTTGAGACTCACAGCGACCCTATATACAACAGCCCTAAACTCTGCTCTATCCTGTGCCAATCGCACTGCCTCTGACACACCCATCCCGATTACCCCAGTCACTGAATCAATCCATCTCATAGAGGGTCTTCCCCTCTTGTGCCGTCCCTCCACCCTCCAAGCATGATGTCCCTTTCCAAGGATCTGTCCCTCCTTGCAACATGCACAAAGTATGCACAAAGATGAAGCCTCAGAATCCTTGCCTCCAAGGAGCTGCTTGGTTTAATCCTCTCCAGTATGAATCTGTTTGTTTTCTTGGCAGTCCGTGGTACATTTAATGCTCTTCTTCTCCAGTACCACAACTCAGAGGCTTCAATTCTCCTTCTGTCCTCCCTAGTCGTTGTCCAACTCTCTGATGCATAACAAGTGATTGCAGAGACCATGGCCTGTATCAGGTGCACCTTAATCTCCAGAGAGAGACCGTTGCTCTTGAGTACTTTAGAGAGGTCCCTAACAGCAGACTTTCCCATCAAAATACATTTTTTTTTTTATTTCCTGGCTGCTGGTGCCAAGAGTGTTGACCGTGGAGCCGAGCAAACTGAAGCTGTAAACAATCTCAATCTCTTCGCCGTCCATCCTGACTTTACCAATTGGTCCAGTGGTGAGAATCTTTGTCTTTTTGACATTGAGCCTCAGTCCATACTGAAGTCTGCAGTCCTTGACCCTCTGTAGCAAGTGCATGAGGTCCTCCTCAGTTTCAGTAAGCAGACTTGTATCATCTGCATAACGCAGATTGTTAATAGATCTTCCACCAATCTAGACCCCACACTTCTCCTAATAGAGCCCAACCTCCCGGATAATCTGTTCTGTATACAGGTTGAAAAGGTATGGAGACAGGACACATCCCTGGCGTACACCCTTCCCAATTTTGAACTGTGCAGTGTTACCCTGCTCTGTTCTGACAGCTGTCTCTTGGTCCAAGTATAGGTTTCGCATTACCACGATTAAATGTTCTGGGATACTCATTCTTCTCAGAGTCAGCCAATTTGTTATGATCCACACAGTCCAACACCTTTTCATAATCAATGAAACACAGATAGACATTCTTCTGGTATTCCCTGCTTTCAGCTAAGATCTATCTAATATCACCTACAAGATCCCTGGTACCACAATCCCTTCTAAACCCAGCCTGGACTTCTGGTAATTCTCTGCTGATGTGCTGTTCCAGTCATTTTTGGATAATCTTCAGTATAATCTTGCTTGCATATGAAATCAATGATATTGTTCTGTAGTTTCCACACTCTGTTGAGTCACCCTTCTTTGGAATGGGATCAAATATAGATCTCTTCCAGTCAGTTGGCCAAGTGGTTGTTCTCCAGATTTCTTCATATATATTTTTAATATTGAACGTGTTACCTAACTTAGTTATATAAATTCTGGGTCTGTGTGTCTGGAAGAATTGCCAGCAGCAGTGCTCACCAATATGGAATTTCTTTGTATTAAGTTTTGGCTTTATTCCCCTTTACATTCAACTATATTTGTATAACCTACTCCAAATACTCTTTTATTCACCATGTTCTTTGAGAATAATTTAATCTGATAAATTCCAGGATGGATAATTTTCATTATCATTTCCACTATATATTTATGTATATACGTTACTTGCTCCACTGACAATCATAAAAACAATTGTATCTGTTTCCAATTCTACCCTATGGAGCAGCTCTATTCTGTAACACATCTCATGGCTAATAGTTGTAATCAACTGAATAGCAACCAAAATCAACATAATTTTATCACCTGTAAGTTTGTCATATGTGTTTCTGTGATGTTTATGCTACTAGTGTTTAAAATATTTGCAAAATTACCAAGAGTGACAAGTTTCAGCAGAATTTCAACAAAAAGCAATCAAATTAGGAAGAAGAGTCTACTTCCAAAAATCAGCCAATGAAAACCATGTGGATGACTAAATATTTTGTATTTTAACTTATTTACTTTGAAAAGAGTTATTGCAAGAAAAGGACATCATATTTGGTAAAGTGAAGGCAAAGTCAGTGGAACCAAATACTTTTAATATCATGAAGATGATGTATGGTAAGATGTTTCATTGCTATACATAAACTAACCATGAGATTCTACTGACTTCCAGCTAACTAACAACTGTTGTTGTTACATGCCATCGAGTCACAGGCGAATCATAGCAACCCTATGAAGGAAAGTCCTCAATGCTTGTGTGTCTTTCATTCTCTCTCCAGGTTCATAGGGTTTCCAGAGGCAAGCTATTACAGAAGTGGATGCCACTCCTGCTTCCAAACTCCTAGTAAACGAATTATAAAGTGCCTTTGAGATGGGACAGGATCATTATCAAAGTCCATCAACTCTAGATAGACCTTTCTCAGGATCAGGAAAACAATTTAAAAAACCAAAGCCTATTCAACCAAGTATGGTCCAAGTTCACAATGTGACTTCCTGTGGTCCTAGAGGCAAAGGGACAGCCACAGTGGCTCTTGTCCTGCCCAAGAGTCTGAAATGTTTTGGAGGAGGGGCAGAAGTGAGAGGTGGGAAAACAGAGGGTCCAGCTAAAACAAACAATACCATAGCACATCTGTTTGCTATATAATGCTTTCTCCAAATTTCAAACTCTCCAAAGTTATCTTACTGATATCTTTCTTACTTTATAACATGGGAAAATTGGCATTTGAAAATAAGTATTGTAGAGGAAACTCTCCTATGAGAAAATTGAGCATGTGAGTTTTAGAACTGTTGAAGGATCATACGCAACATGACAGTGGCCAAATTTAATGTCTACATGCTTTATAAAGGGGAACTGTCCAATGAATAATATCCATAGTAGCAAACATATGGCTGCTTGGTCAGACATGCTAACCACCCCCGCCCATTCCCATCACCATCCTACTGTATCTATTTTTACAAATCATTGAATCCAACTTGTTGACTCACAGACTTGACTCCAAGCTGGGAGGTTAATTAGGGAAATGAGTTGGAAAGTGTCAGAGGCAAAGAATATCACACAATGTAAATTTGGGTTTGATTCATCAATCTTAAACCAGATTAACAAGGCACAATTCCACAACAGTGACAATCTGGGTCCAGTTTAGCAGCATAAATGCAAGTAACCTCTGATTTCCTCAGTCATCCAACAAACTTCAAGTCACAGCAGTTATAAATAAACTTTTTTCTTTAATCATCCAACAAGCAAAACTTTCAAGTGTAGCATCAGTGCAGAATTCCTCTGGTAACACCTTGGCACAGACTTTTCACAGCAGTGTCACAGTCTCCACCCTCTCTCTATCACCATCACCAGAGTACCTCACAGTGCGGAAAGTTTTCTTTCTTAATTTGATCCTAGAGCTGTTGATGTTTTGAAAGACTATGTGTCCACAGTTAAGATAGCTAGAGAACATGCCCCCTTAATAAGCTAAAGCAATGTCTAGAAAGGCCAATTTTTAGATGTTTTGACACTGCAATACGTATTAGTGCTTACATGTATTTATAAATATAAATAAAAAAAATTTGGGGGGAAAGGTCTTAAGCTTCTAATATTCATTGAAACCATGGGGTGAGGGGGGAGGGAAATATGCATTTTCCCCAAAATTCTTTGACTACTGAACTACTTAATTTTTTTTCATCTCAAAACACACAATTTGGTTATTAGGATCTAGGTATCTTGATTTTGTTTGCATTATAATATCTGAATTAAAAGTTTGTTCTGAACCTGTTTTTATATCCTCCTGGGCACTGTTAAGTATTTGTATATGTGCATTTATGGGTAGTTTTAGGTTTCAGTGTTGGAGATCTGTTACATTATCTTCAGTGCTGGGGATTTGTTACACAGTCCACAGTACGTCAGGGTGTTCTCCAACCCAAAGATTGTTTCTCTAGCAGTTTGAATTCACCAATGGTTTTATGACAGAAAGAAAGCAATGCCATCCTGTTACAATAACAGGTCTTTTCAGACAAATAGAGAAGAGGATGACAATTTATTACTGAGATAGAATATATGCATGTATCATCCTTGGGAGGGTGGAGGAGCAGCGCAGGAGGGGAAGGCCCTCTATGAGGAGGATTGATTCAGTGACTGGGATAATTGGGATGGGAGTGTCAGAGACAGTGTGATTGGCACAGGACAGAGCAGAGTTTAGGGCTGTTGTACATAAGGCCATTATGAGTCGCAACGGCACATAACAACAACATATGTATATTGTTGTTATGTGCCACTGAGTCACCTGTGACTAATAGCAACTAATACAACTGCTCTGAATCTTACCCTATCCTGAGCCAATCTCACTGACTGACACAACTAAACCATTTGCTCCAGTTATCATGTCAATCCATCTCATCTAGCATTTTTCTCTTCTGCACAGTTCCTCCACCATTCCAAGCAAGATGTCCTTCATCAAAGACTGGTCCCTCCTGGCTGTGCACCTAAAATATGTGAGATAGAGTTTCAAAATCCTTACCTCCAAGGAGAAACGTGGCTTCACCTTCTTCAAGACAGATCTATTTTATTTGCTGTTCATGATATGTTCAGTACTATTCTCCAGCACCACAACTCAAAGGCATCAATTCTTCTTCTGTCATCTTTATTCATTGTCCAGCTTTCAGATGCATATCATGTGATTACTAAGATGATGGCTTGGATCAGGTGCACCTTAGTCTCTAAACTGATGTCATATATTTGGAAGAAGTGACCATGAAATGTAAACAAAACAGTACTCTTTCCTGGCTTGCTTTCTTAAAATTGTGTTTCATTCATACACATTTTTGTTGTAGTTTGATTCCACTGCCTCCCTCTACCCATACAATTCTGCAAGTGATTTCGCCTCTCTTCATCAACAGCCCCCGCCCCTTTGTCCTCTTTTTGCATATCCATGCACATGTCACTGGTTATTCTTGTTTTTACAATAATGGTGTTAAATTTGTTCCTATGTGCCTGAGTTAGTTCACTCAGCATAATGCTCTCTAGCCTCTCCTATGCTGTATAGTATTTTTTCAAAATTGTTGTTTCTGAGTGTTGCATAGTATTCTATTGTCAATGGTACATATTTTATGCTACAAAGCTGAAGAAATACTAGTAACTTCCCTTCAAAAGACCAAATAATAATAATACTATTATTATTATTATATAATACTAGTAATAATTATATATAATAATTATAATAATATTCTGTAAGTTTCCTTACAGACCCTGAGTCTAGTCCAGAGATATATTTGAAAGTATTTATAAGTTTTTTGGTCAATTATCTTTAAGATAGGCCTTCACTGTGCAATTAGTGATTAGATTAGTGCCCAAAGTGATGTATTTATATTCCAAAAATTTAAATAAAATTTCAGACTTACTGTTTAGTCCCTTCACTCATTAAAAGGCATGGAAATATTTTTAATTAACTTTGAAGTATTTCGTGTTTTACACATTATAAACTCTGTAGTAAAAGAAACAATTCCTTATTTACTTTCTTAACACTGGACTGAATTTTACCAATTCATTTCTGAGCCATATCCTCTGGTAAGTCTTGTATTTTCTCCCAGCTCTTGATTCTGGGGAGTGGGTCTTCAAGAAATAGTTTATACTAGCTCACTTAATAAAGAAAGCAAAGGCCAGGAAAGTCAAAAGGAAAATAATTGCTTAAAAATTACTGTGATAAAAAAAAATTACTGTGATCAGAAGATACTATAGATGTACAGTTAATCACTGAAATATTAATAATGAAATGTTATATTTTAGGTAATATTGGATTATGAAATAAAATGTCATTGGATTGATGATAGAGATTAGTTCAACAAAATAAAATTCTCACTCCACATATTCTAGATTGAAATTCTACCTTGTACTATGAGTGAGAAATCTTTTAGAGTGATGAAAATTGTCTAATATAATAAAGACTACACTGAGTCTTTAAGAAATGTTAAGAATATTAAATAGTGCTCATGTTTCCAATTTTAAATGTTCTTTTCTTTATAATTTAATTACTACTAGAATGTACCAATTAAAAATGCATTTAATTTGTTCATGATACAAACTTGAGAAAGCATTGAACCAAGAAATAAGTAGCTAGTGAAATTAAAAAGAACTCTGATCTTTACTATAAAGCTGCTGACACAAGTTCTGTAAAATTGTGATCATAAATGTTTCTAGCACATTTGCAGCATGGGTACTTACAAACTTTGAGAGAAAAAAATTGAATGTGAAGCCACTCATTTTTCATGAAACAAAGAGAAGAAATGTTCTTCTCTATGCCGCAATTACACAAATCTAACTTCTCATTTTATTAGTGCCATCGAAGAAAATAAGTTGACTAAATGTTGACGTGTATTAAAAAGTAAGCAAACATAATTTATCTAAGAAGCTCACTTAACATATTGAGTTCAGCACTATACTGGCAAAAGAATAAAGAAGAAAAAGATTTAGATTCCAAAATTTAAAACTGATTGAAAATTGTGCAGCTGTTACTGGAATCTTTTATTCTACATTTATCTAGTAAGACTTGCTACTGAAGTTAGAATTCTGCAGAAATGTTATGATCAGCTTATTGCACCATGAGATTATGAAGGATAATAGAGCATTAACAATGATTAAGTCTGGTGCTTTATATTCACTTATTTGGATGAATTGTCATGTAAGTGGCTGAATACAAATGCTGGAAGGAGACAGGGAGTAAAGCTGTTCCTCAACACTAGTTTTTTTGTGTGTTTATTTTGTTTTGGTTATTTTTACATTTTCATTGTAATTTAAGAAAAATTTAAAACAAATTCAATATATTGCAATATAAGAGAAACTAAGAAAAAAATCGTGAAGGATCCAGGAAGCATCAAAAGAAGATGGAAAGAATGCACAAAGTCACTATACCAAAAATAACTGGTTGAAACTGAAAAATTTCAACAAGTATCACATTATTCAGAGCCAAAAGTAAGGAAGAAGTCCAAGCTGTGCTAAAAGCATTGGCAAAAAATAAAGTCCCAGGATCGATGGAATACTAATAGATGTGTTCCGATTAACAAATAACACTCTGGACTTCCTCACTAGTCAATGCCAGGAAATTTTGGGGATAGCTGTCTGGTTTACTGAATGGAAAAAATGCATATTTGTTCTAATTCCCAAGAAAGTTGATCAAACAGAATTGGAAAATATAGAACATGGGTAGGGAATTTGCAAAAGTTTAAGTGGGGTTTCGTGAAGTGTGTGGCACCATTGATATTATTGCCAATGTCAGATGCATTTTGGCTGAAAGTAGAGAATGCCAGACAAATGTCTATTTGTGTTGATTGACTGTCAAACTGCTTTTGACTATATGGATCAAAACAAACATTGATAAAAATGAGAATCCCAGAACACTTAAATGTACTCATGCTTATCCTCCACCTAGATACAAGAAACTCTTCTCTGAATGAAGAAAAGGGACATTGCACATTTCAAGATAAAGAAGGATATGTGTCCAGAATGCATTCTTTCTCCACTTCTATTCTATTTATATGCTGAGCAAGTAATAATTTGTGAAGCTGAACTTTACGAAGAAGAAGGTAACACCAGGGTCAGAGGAAGATTGATAAAAAATCTATATTATGCAGATGACACAACATTGCTTGCTGAAAATGATGAAACTGAATGATTAAAGAAAATCAGAGACTATAACCTTCAATATAAATTACATATGAACATCAAGAAAACAGAATCCTCACCACTCAACTAATAGGTAGTAACATCACAACAGATGGAGAAAAACTTGGAGTTTCCAATGATTTCAACTTGCTTGAATCAGCAATTAACACTCTTGGTACCAGCACTCAGGAGATAAGAAGACATAGTTTATTGGGAAGTTTGCTATCAGGACTACTCCAAAACACTTAAATGCAATGATGTCAGTTTGAAGAATAAAGTGTGTGTGGTACAGGTTATGGTCTTTTCAATCATGTTCTAGGCATCTGAGAACTAGACAGTGAGTGAGCATGCCATAAGAATTAATGCTTGAGTTGTAGTGTTGGAATATTATAAGGTCTCCCAAGAGAACAAACATGTATGTCTCGGAAAAAGTGTTCTTAGTGTGCTCCTTAGAGGCAAAGATGGTGAAGCATCGTCTCTCATAATTTAGATATGTTTCAAGTAAAGGCTAGCAAAATAGAGGAAGATCCTCACTTCAGCATGGTTTCAAGTATGTCAAAGATGATGAAGATGGAACAGAAAAGGACAAGGTTCAGACATGTTGTTCACAGGGTTGCTATGAGTCATACTCAACTTGATAGCACCCAACAGCAACAAATATGAACATTCTTTTTTTTTCTACTTTTTTTTAAATTAAATTTTATTAGTATTAATGAACGTTTACAGGGATTTGGGGTTTTCATTCCTTCATTGCTGTACCGTTCTCTCTACCCTCTTCGCTAGTTTGTTCTTCTTCCCCCGCCCTCCGAATGCCTATTTTAATTGTCCAATTGCCACAGTGCTTGTCAAAGCCAGTTCTGTTTAATCTCCCTTGTTAGTGTGTCCTTTGCCATTCCCTATCACTCCTCCCTGAGAGAGACTTCACCCTGATTCATAAGGAAAAGGGGATGGCGTATTCTCTTAGCTACTTC
>NW_006399948.1:4750363-4757500 GCF_000299155.1 Elephantulus edwardii
CTTCTAAGACTCAAATCCCTATGCACATCCAAAAACTTCTCCAGTAGGGTAAAAAGGGAAGCCACTGACTGGGAAAAAGTATTCGCTAATAACATATCAGATAAGGGACTTATATCCAGAATTTATGAAATACTTGAGCACCATTCTTAAAATACTCTTATATATGTGCATTATTTTAATTACATTATATGTGCCTATAAAGTTTTGGTGAAAATCAATGCTTTTTTTTGGCATTTCCCTGCCTTTTTACCTATTTGATTTAGTATTTCTTAATATGATAATTTTTTTTCTTCTGAAGCTTAGAGAAATTTTTGAGTTTTGAGTTCTGTTGTGTTAAGAGAAAAACCCAAACAGATGACCTTTTGACAGATTTATAAAAAATAATCAGAAATACCACAAATGGGTTGAAAAAAAAAGCATTTGACATTTTCCAAGTAAAATTAAGATAGTACAAATTTAGCAAAATATTGTGTGAAAACTTGTTCAGAAGCAAAATAAACTGAAAATAATTATGTCAGAACCTTTCTAAGTGGTCCTTTCTACTGTTGTTAGGTGCTATTGAATTGGCTATGACTGACAGTGATCCTGTTTACACAGAATAGAAACCTTACTTAAGCCTGTGCTTTTCTCCATCTATCAAGATTCTGCCTATTGGTTCAGTGGAAAGAATCTTTATTGTCTTGACATTGAAATGCAGTCTACATTTGAGACTGTGTTCTTTGATCTGCAACAAGTACTTCAAGTCCTCTTTGCTTTCAGCAAGCAAGGTTATGTCATCTGCATAATGCAGGTTTTTTTATGAGTCTCCCTCCAATCCTGATGCCGCACTTCTCTTTACAGAGTTTGGCTTCTTAGAAAATTTCTCAGGATATAAATGGAACAGGTATGGAGAGAGAATACACTCCCGACACACTCTCATCTTAATGTTAAACCACGTAGTGTTCCCTTGCTCTGTTAACACAATAACTTCCTGGTCTATGTATAGATTTCACATGAGCAAAATTAAACGCTCTGGAATTCCCATTCTTTCCAATGTCAGCCACAGGTTGTTATGATCTACAGAGTCAAATGGCTTTGTATAGTCAGTAAGGCATAAATAGACATGGTTGTGGTATTCTTTGCTTTCAGCCAGGATTCATCTGACATCAGCAATTTTATTCCTGGTGCCGGGGCTCTTCTAGATCCTGCTTAAATTTCTTGCAGTTCCCTATGTACTACTCTAGCTGTTTTGAATGATCTTCAACAGTATTTGCTTTTATATGATATTGTTTGATAGTTTCAACATTCTGTTGGGTCACCTTTCTTGAGAATGAGAACAAATATGAACCTCTTCCAGTCAATTGGCCAGACAGCTGACCTCCAAATTTCCTGGCATAGACTGGTGAAGACATACAGGACTGCATCTGTTAATTGGATCAAATCAATTGCTATTCCATAAATTCCTGGGACCTTATTTTTTTTACCAATGCCTTCAATGCAACTTTTACTTCCTCTTTCACTTCCAATGGTTCCTGCTTCATTTGGTGCTTCCTAAAAAATTTCATTTCAGTCAGTTCTTTTTTGTACAGTGATTCTGTGTATTCCCTCTATTTTCTTTTGATGCTTTTTGGGCCATTCAGTATATTGCCATAACATCTTTCAATATTGCAACTCATGAATTAAATTTGGTTTTCAGTTCCTTCAGTTTGAGAAATGCAGAATGAGTTCTTACTGTTTTTTCCCCGGCTCCAAATCCAGCTCTCTGAACATTCCATTATAATGCCTTGTTTTTTCTTCTCTAGCTGGCATTTGAAATCATCTGTTCAATTCTTTTACTTTGGCATGATTTTCCTTTTTTATGCCTTCTTAATATTCTAGTATAATCTTTACAGTCTCTTCTGATATCCATATTGAGTTTTGTTTGTTTTCTTGTTTTTCTTTCTCCTCTGTATTTTTAATGGCAGAAGAATTGATGCCTTTGAGTTGTGATGTTGGAGAAGAGCTTTGAATATCCCATGGCCTGTCAAAAGAACAAATAAATACGTCTTGGAAAGAACGCAGCCAGAGTGCTCTTTGGAGGCAAAGATGATGAAGCTGTTCCATGAACAGTCTCAGGTGTCATTCTAGTTTCAGGTACAAGGGGACAAAGTGGGACCAAGTAAAAAGCAGTTAAAAGGGGTATTGTTGTAAGTTCTGATGGTTAAATGTGAAGAAGAGGAATATAGCTTGTACTTATGAGGGTAGGTCGGGTTCCTCAATCAGATTTTCAGGAGTCTTACTTTCTAAATGTATTATTGTTGGAGAAGTTTTTAAATGGAGTAAATACTTTCAGCAACAGCAGTCAGGAAATCAAAAGATTAATTGCATGGAGAAAATCTGCTGTCAGAGGCATCTGCAGAGTGCTAAAGAATAATAATGTAGTATAGAGACTAAGGTGAGTCTAATCCAGGCCATGGTCTTTGCAATTACTTGCTATGCATCAGAGAGCTGGAAAATAACTAAGGGTGACAGGATAAAAATCAACACCTTTGAGCTGTGATGTTGATGAAAAGTATTGAACATTCCACGGATTTCCAAGAGAACAAAGAAGTCTGTCCTGGAGAAGGTGTAATCAATTTGCTCCTTGGAGATAACAATTTTGAAGCTCCATTTCACATATTTTGGGCATGTTGCCAGGAGGGACTAGTCCTTGGAGAAGGACATCATGTTTGGAGGGATAGTGCAGAAGAAGGAGATTCTATGTAGGATGGATTTACACAGTAACTGGGATAATGGGGGTAGGTGCATCTCAATCAGTGATATTGGCTCAGGATAGGGCAGGGTGCAGAGCTTTTGTTGATAGAATTGCTTTGAGTCTTAGTTGACTCAATGACACATAATAGCAACAATTTATGATGACAGGATTCTGAAAGGGATTTTTAAGATATGTAGTTTTCAGTCAATCAAGTATTATGTTTTCTTTGATTTCTGTAAAGTTACAAAGATTTTGTCTACTGAACTGCAGTGTTCAAGACATAAATCTTGTTATTTTAACTATCCGTTGCTGCTATTTATCCATTGCTTAAAGAGAAACAGTGGTCTTGTCCTTTTATTTGCTTCAGAGTCAAATATCAAAAGCAGATTAATATTAAAGTATATTAAGATATAAATATAAAATATTATGAGAATACTTTTCAAAGTTCAAATTAAGAAAAATGTCTTCATTCTTCAAAACATAATAATAAGGGTAATTATGGGTTTGGTATTGAAAGAAAATTTTGAACTGAAGTAGATTAGTGTTGTGAAAAATAGATGAGGCATTATAATTAAATTATGTAAATTGTTTCTCTCTGGGACATTTTTTACCTCAAAGAAGCAAAGTTTATAAAAAAAATTGGGGTTTATTTATGATCATGTGCATGCTTCACCAAGCAAAGAAATTTCAACTAAATGAACATACTAGACTTTGTCCTGATTGAAGACATGGATGTAAAAAATTAATGCACATAATATTTGATACTGTTTATTTAAAACATGTAGGAGTAAATTACTGCACTGGTAAGAATTTGGAACACTATTAGAAAACAATTAATTAAAATTGTAGTTGAATCAACAGCTCTGGTGGTGTGATGTCTTCCCTTTTGGGAATCTAACAAAAAATGGGAAGTTGGAATTGCTCTGTGGGAGAGAGATGGGTGATTATTCTTATTATTTATTTTTTTTAAAATGAAGACTTACAGCCTTTGCTGTCCTTATAATCTTGTATGGTAGATTGTTCCAAAGAATTAGTATCTCTCTGGTATATTGTTCACCTTAAAGACTTGCATATATATATATATTAGTTGAAATGTGAGCCACAAAGATATGTTCAGCTCTAGTTTCAAAAGAAGACTAAAGGTCATAGTTTCAGAGGTTCCGTAAGTTTTTACAAAATCAATAAGCCCATGTTTATGATTTTGACTGTTACACATTTTTTTTTCTTCTCCCACTGTATCCAAAACTATCTACTGTGTTCTGTTTATAATGGCCGAAGCTCTTTTGGGTCTTGGGATGGCTAAGATTGAATTTCACATGGTTATTTGATAGATCAATTTTTATAACTGAATGAGTCTCACAAACTTTAAAGACCCTAATTGCTACATTACTTACCTAAGTATGATATAGAATGTTGTAGACTACATTATGTAAATTGGCCTAGATGTCCTCCAAGAGTATGATACTAAGGCCCCAGGACTGGTAAGCCATTTCCCCAAACCTTATGATTATATTGTTCTATTAAATTAAAACAAAATTTATTGCCTTTGTATCAGAATTGTGGCATAGCTATCTTTACAGCAGGTTTTCAAAGACTATAAGTTGCAAAGCTGGAAATTACCCCTTTTTCTTTCTGTTGAGATTTGAACTACCAGGGAGATGCGCCTTCTGGTTTAGCAGTACAATTTTCTACAGATGAGCTCCCAGTGGTACTATTGCATACATGGATATATTTTTAACATACATTAATATTCATATTAACTATAGTCTGCCAAAACTGTGAATGACCTTGAATATAGTCCCTTTCAACTACTCATATATGTTCATCTTGCTGTCTATGTGTCCAGTGATAGACTGATGTAAATTGTTTTTGATAATGCAGGGTTTTATATGTAATACTGTTTAGCTTTGTTGTCTATACCTCTTGTGACCTTCACCACATATTCCTTTTTTTCAGTGATACTGCAATTGTTACCCAGCTGTCTTCTCACTTGTTTAAAATCATTCATTCATTCAAGAATATTTTCCTTCCTCCTCCTCCTGCCTCTCCCAAATCCCCTTGTAATACTTGTGTCATACACATTGTTTCTAAATATCCATTCCTTTTAGAATGTCCTTTCAGTAATTCCAGGGCAGTATTCATTATACATCCATTATTTTCCTGCTTTCCCATCGTATCCCATCTCAATCCTAGTATTAAAATATTTTCTTGTTTTCCCATCAGAGAGTTGGACAATGTCCAAGGAGGATAGAAGGAGAATTGATGCCTTTGAGCTGTGGTGCTGGAGAAGAGTATTGAGAATACCATGGACTGCTAGGTAAACAAACAGATTTGTCCTGGAAAGGGTTAAACCGGGTGGCTCCTTGGAGGCAAGGATTCTGAGGCTCCATCTAACATACTCTGGACATGTTGTGAGGAGAGACCAGTCCTTGGAGAGGGACATCATGCTTGGGAGGGTGGAGGGACGGCTCAGGAGAGGAAGGCCCTCTATGAGGCGGATTGATTCAGTGACTGGGGTAATTGGGATGGGAGTGTCGGAGTCAGTGCGATTGGCACAGGACAGAGCGGAGTTTAGGGCTGTTGTACATAGGGTCGCTATGAGTCGCAGGTGACTCAACGGCACATAACAACAACAACAACATCCCATCTCAATCCTAGTATTATAATAATGGCCTTATGCAATATTTGTCCCTTTGTGACTGAGATATTTTGCTCTGCATAAGGTCTTCCAGGCTTACCCATTTTGAATAATGTTTTATGAGTTCATTATATTTCAGTGTTGCGTAGTATCAGTGTGCGAATGTACTATAATTTCTCCATCCATTCAAATATTGTTCAGTCCCTGAACTATTTATATTTCATTTTAAATTTCCCTTTCTTTCATTCAACTTATCATGTTTATTATTTAATTATTTTCTCTCTTACTTTTCATCATTGGTAACAATAAAAGAATGTTTATATATGTGTGTAAATATTTTCTTAACATTTTATATTTGTTGTTTGCCTGAGATTCATAGCGCCCTATGAAAAACAGCCCTAAATCCTGCTCTATTCTGTGTCAATCTCACTGTTCCTGACACACCTACCCCATTATCCCCGTCACTGAATCAATCCATCTCATAGAAGGTCTTCCTTTCCCGCGCTGTCTCTCCATTCTCCCGAGGACAACATCCTTCTCCAAGGACTGCTCCCTCCTTGGAACACGTCCAAAGTATACAAGACAAAGCTTCAGAATCTTTGCCTCCAAGGAACAACATGGTTTAATCCTCTCTAGGATGAATTTGTTCATTTTCTTAGCAGCCATGGTATATTCAATACTTTTCTCCAACACCATAGCTCAAAGGCATCGAATCTCCTTCTATCCTCCTTAGTCATTGTCCAGCTCTCAGACGCATAGCAAGTGATTACAAAGACCATGGCCTGTGTCAGGAACACCTTAGCTTCCAGAGTGACATCATTTCACTTCAGTACTTTGGAGAGGTCCCTAACAGCAGACTTTGCCACAGCAATGCATCATTTAATTTCCTGGCTGCTGGTTCCAAGAGTGTGGAGGCAAGTAAATAAAGCTGTTAACTGTCTTCATCTCTTCACAATCCATCCTGATGCTGCCAATTGGCGCAGTGGTGAGAATCTTTGTCTTCTTGATATTTAGCCTCAATCCATATTGAAGGCTGCAGTCTTTGACCTTCTGCAGCGAGTGCTTCAGGTCCTCCTCAATTTCAGCATGCAGGATTGTGTCATCTGCATAACGCAGATTGTTGAGAATCTTCCACCAATCCTGATGCCATACTTCTCCTCATATAGCCCAGCCTCTCAGATAATCTGTTCTACCTCTAAGTTGAAAAGGTATGGAGACAGGACACATCCTGCATACACTCTTCCCAGCTTTGAATCATGCAGTGTTTCCTTGCTCAGTTCTGATGACTGCCTTCTTGTCCAAGTATAAGCTTTACATTTGCATGATCAAGTGTTTTGGGATTTCCATTCTTCTCAGAGTCAACCAGTTTGTTGTGATCCACACAAATGCCTTTGCATAATCAATGAAACACAGATAGACATTCTTCTGGTATTACCTGCTTTCAGCCAAGATCCATCTAACATTAGCTACAATATCCCAAGTACCACAACCCCTTCCAAACCCAAACTGCACTTCTGGTAGTTCTCTGTTGATGTCCTGTTCCAGTCATTTTTGGATAATCTTCAGCAGAATTTTGCTTACATGTGAAATCAATGATATTATTCTATAGTTTCCACACTCTGTTGGGTCACCTTTCTTTGTATGGGAACAAATATAGATCTCTTCCAGTCAGTTGTCCAAGTGCTTATCTTTTTTTATTTCTTGGCACAACTTGATGAGCACATCCAGGGCAGCATCTGTTAGCTGAAATATGTCAACTGGTATATCATCTATTCCTGGGGCCTTG
>NW_006399948.1:4757760-4758938 GCF_000299155.1 Elephantulus edwardii
TATGAAGGATCAATGTCTTTGAGTCGTAGAGCTGGAGAAGAGTCTTGAACATACCATAGACATCCAGGAGAACAAACAGGTCTATGCTGGAGAGGGTAAAGATAGGCTGCTTCCTGGTGGCAAGGATTTTGAGTCTCTGTCTCACATGTTTTGTGATCATGACCAGGAGGGACCAGTCCTTGGAGAAAGCTGTACTTGGAATAGTAAAGGGACAGCATAGGAGTGGAAGATCCTGAATGAGATGAATTTATTCAGTGACTGGAGGATTGGGGATTAAGTCTGTCAGCCATGAGAAGATTGGCTCACGCTAGGGCAGTTTCAGAGCTAATGTGCATAGGGTCACTATAAGTCATAGGTCACTAGATGATGCATAATAATAACAGAACAAATTGGCATAATATATTCCAGGTCCATATATGTCATTCAACAATTTAAAATTCTTCGTTATTCTTTACAATTACTGCATTGCTAAATTATTTGGGGTTTTTTATTCCTTGATATTCTTTAAAATCTGTACATACTAAAGTTCGTATGTGTCATAGTTTACTTATACATTCATTCAGTGATGGACATTTAAAAGTTATTCCATTTCTTTGTCAAGGTAAGTAATGTTGTAATGAACTTCGTGTCATATATATATTCATGCCCAAGTTCCTATTCTTTCAGGATATATACCACTAGTAGATTTACCATATAAAATGGTATTTCTATTTCCATCGTTTTAAAGAAGGCCATACTGTTTCCTAAAGTACTTGTACAAACTTTACAGTTTGCACTGAGATTTCAAATCTCTCAACAGTCTCAACAGTATTTGTTGCTTTCTGACTTGTGAAAGTTTGTTAATATTTCTGGGGTGAGACATGTGTTAATCCTCTGATTTTCTTTCTTTGAGGAAAGGTTTCCTCATGTTGTTTTTGTTTTTCATTCTGACTACTTATTGATACAATTTTCTTTGTTGTTGGGTATTAGTTTGTTTATCTATCTATCTATCTATCTATCTATCTATCTATCTATCTATCTATCTAAAATTAACCCTTTGCCAGATATTATTCTCTTATTTCCCCAATCTGTAGGTGTTAATTTTTACTCTCTTCTAAACAATTTTTGATGCATATAGAATTCAGGTTGTCAGAAAGTCTCAGTCTTGAGTTTATGCTCCACTTTTCAAATATTTTTGT
>NW_006399948.1:4761208-4779450 GCF_000299155.1 Elephantulus edwardii
GGAATCCCAGAACACATAATTATGTTCATGAGAAACCTTTACCAAGGCAACAAGAAGTTGTCTGAACAGAGCAAGGGAAACTGTCTGATTTTAAATGAAGAAATGTGTGTCACAGTTGTATCCTTTCTCCGTGCTTATTCAATTTGTATGCTAAGCAAATCAATCAAAAAAGTAGACTTCATGAAGAACATCACTTGAGGATTGGAGGAAGAATCATCCACATGCTGCATTTATGCATATGACACAATCTGACTTGCTAAAAGAGAGAACCTGAAGCACTGAAAGTCAGAAGGAATTGAAGTGCTTGCCACAGAAGTTCAAGGACCACAATGTTAAATATGGATTGAATCTCAACATCAAGAAGACAATATACAACATCATGATGTTTTTGTTGTTGTCATTTGCAGTTGAGTTGTCTGCAACTCATAGCAAACCTATGCACAATAGCTCTGCACTGTGACAAATCTTGAGTATTACTATCTCTAAGACATCTACCCCAATATCACCTGATCCCATTATTCCAGTTTGTGTCAGTGCACCTTATCCAGGGGCTTCCTCTCTAGCACTATCCCCCCATCTTCTAATGATATTTTTCTCAAGAACTTATCTCTCATGGAAACATGCCCAAAGTATTGCAGATGTAGCTTCAAAATCGTTGTCTCCAAGGAAAGACCTGGTTTCGTCTCCTCTGGGACAAATCTGTTCTCTGACCTACCCTTGGAAAGTTCAATACTCTTATCTAGCACAACTCAAAGGCACTGATTCTTCTGTCATCCTTAGTTAATGTTCAGCTCTCTGATTCATAGCAAATAACTGAAGAAGATGGTCTGGATCAGGCACACCATAGTTTCTAGACTGATACCATTGCTCTTTAGCACTCTGTAGAGGCCTCTGACAGCCAGTTTTCCCAATGGGATTAATATTTTAATTTTCTGATTGCTGGTAACAAGAGTGTTGATTGTGGAACAGAGCAAGCCAAAATTGTTAACAATCCCAATCTCCTTTCCATGTATTATGGTACTTCAAATTAGCCAAATGGTGTAAATCTTTTTATTCTTGATGTTCAGTTTCAATCTGTGATGATAGATGAAGGGAAAGAAAATATTAAATAAGTTCATCTTACTTGGATCCGAATCAACACACTTGAGACCAGTAGTCAAGATTTCAAAAGACATATTGCATTGGGGAAGTTTGTTGTCAGAAACCTCTCCAAAGTATTATGGGGGGGAAAATTTTCAGATAAGGATTAAGTTAAACCCTACTCTAGTCATGATATTTTCGATCGTTTACTATACATCTCAAAGTTAGAAAATTAAAAAGAATGACAGAAGAATTGATGTTTTCGAATTGTGGTCCTGGAGAAGAATACTGGATAGTTTATGGACTGTCAAAAGAACAAATAGATATATCCTGGAAAAAGTGCAAACAGAATGCTCCATAGAGGCAAAGATGCTGAAACTTTATCTCACATACTTTAGGGATGTTGTTAATAGAGGTCATTCCTTGGAAAGGAACATCAGAGGTGGAAATGGGGAAAATCAGAAAGAAAGAGAGAATGACCTTCAACTGTCTGGATTGACACAATGGCTGCAGCAATGGGCTCAAGTAAGTCAGAGATACTGAGGATGGCACAAGATAGGATAGGGTTCAGATCCCTTGTTGCTATGAGCCATGTTCATTTTGACAGCACTTAACAACAACAATAAAGTCTTGCACTCACACTCAAAATAATATTTGAGATAACACAAATAAGGATACTTGTTAAAAATTATCCTAGTACATAATACCAAACTGGTAGGGGTCTAGTGGTCTAGTAATAAGGGACTGTGTTGCCAACCTGAATAAAGACTGTTCAAATACATGAGATGCTCCACAGGAGTAAGGTGAGTAATCTCTTCCCAGGCAAAAACAGACTGGAGGGTCATCTATGGTTTGATCCCAACTCCACAGCAAATAATAACAATTACAATGTGTTAGTACCCATAGTTCGAAACCTTGAGAATAACTATATTAGTTATAATTTAACTATATTAGTGCAGTATGTAGAAGAGTTGTAAATAGAGAAGGAAGAATGTTGTGTTGTTGTTGATTGCCATTGAGTCAAGCATAGCTTTTAGTGACTCTGTGAATAAAAAGCCTGAAGCCTTTCTATAACCATCATCATTTATCGAAGCTCATAGAGTTTCCAGAGGCATGTTGTCTAGAAAGTGGATGCCACTCCTGCTTCTAAGAAGGAAGACTAGAACATCAAAATAACTTAAGTGTCTCCCCCTCCCTTTATTCTGTGTGAAACACAAACATAGCAGTGTTTAAAACTTCACCTTGGGTACAATTTCAAAGCTAAGTACAAAATATTTTACTAATGCTTTAAAGATTCAAATTCTTTTTGAGGATGAGCTCGTTTTGTTGTTTTATAGACATTTCTCATATATCATTTATATTTTATATATTGGTTTAAACTGTAATCACTTTCTTAGTCCCAAGAAACTTCTCACAAATAAGCTAATTCATCTTTGTTTAATTATGTTTTTATAGGTTAAGTGGATGCTTTTATTTGACAAAGTAAGTACTTTGGAATTTATTATTGGGTCTTAATTTTAATGTTATGATTTCATTGCAGTTCTCTCAGTGCCCATATAAAAGACGAATAGTATTGAGGCTTGAAAAATGGAAGGCTTAAGGAGTTGTAAGGCATTCAGTCAATAAATGGTTCTAAAAGTAAAATACACATGTCCTTAAAGGATTTACTATTTGAAAAATTATTTTAAACATATAATTTTATTTAAGAATCAGAATTAATTTTCAAATAATAATCTTAGTTCTTAAAAGTATAAAAATACATTCTTTGACTTAAAAAGTACAAAGAACAAAATGGGCAAATAATGTTATCAAGAGCTGCACTTATTTTTGCATTAAGCATGACATTTTTTGTATAAACAGGCCTGAAGAACTAAAATTATTACACGTAAAATTAACCTAATAAGTTTTAATGTTTTTTGATAAATTTAATTGATATCCCCTCAGGCACCATGAGTTGATCTAGTTCAAATTTAATTTAACCTGTGCTTGGAAAACACTTGCAACTAAAATATGAGGATATTATATTTAAAGTATCTTTTATATGTATGGTTTTAAGAAATGCATTTCCTCTGATATGACCACTTTGCCAAGGGTTAAATAATGAAATAAATTTTTAAAATATTCCAAGTAAAAACTGCTCTGGAATAATCATGATGCCCTAAGTATTTCTATAAAAGTCTAAAACTTTATTTTAAAATATTTAAAAACCCTAATCATCACAATTATTTGGAATAAATTTTTTAAATGACATTTTGAAATTCACCAATATTATGAATAATCCTTTTGGACATTTTGATGGAACACATACAGGTCAGCAATAGTAAATATTTATTATTGAACTGAGTACATGAAATGATCTCATTCAGTGCACATAGAAGTTTTAAATGACAGCACAGCACTTGAGGGGCTATACCACTAGTGCCCACACATAAAAATTCTGAGTAGATTTATAGTATTCCCATTTACAAGAAGTAGACTATGAAATTGTATATATCACCATACCAACATCAGATAGTTATTTGAGAAGATAACTATAAAAATCCACTTTTGATGATTTAGAAAGAATTTGCAAAAAATACTAATGAAATGGTAAATAATCTGTTTCAATGAAGTATTAAATGCTTTGGTGACAGTGTTCAAGTCTCAGGAGGATACATACTACATAAGACCATTATTTTTAAAATAGAAAGATAACTACTAAAATGTTGATAAAAGTCCAAAGGGAAGGGAATAGGGGGCTGAGGGTAGGAAGAAAGGGAAATCATAGGGTCAGAGTTTGAAGGGAATAGAAGAAGGAATTGGGAAAAAAATAAAAGGTACCTGAAAGACTAGGGTAATAGGGAAAAGATCAATGATAATTAGATATTTAATTTCGTAAAACAAAATGTATGGGAATGATTGCATGAAACAAAATGTATAAGAATTTGTATGCAAACCAATAGAAAATAATTTTAAAAGATTATTAAAATTGAGGTGTTCTATTTGGAATGTCTTTACTCATTAGTGTTCTAGGCCCCAAGCCTGTTTTTGAGACAGTTTTAAACTTAGGTGGGATAGACTCAAGGTAATTTTTTTTTTCTTGATGAACTATGGGAGGATAATAATAATACTACTCATAAAAAATGCAAAAGGTCAATACCAAGACAGAAGAGGAAGTAAAGACCAAGATGAATGTCAATAGAGACTCTGCAAGATGCACTAGTGTGCCAAAAACAAAAGCCAACAGAAGAAATCAGGAAGTCAAGGAGCTGAACAGAAGATTTCAAAGGACAGCTAAGGACAAAAAGTATTAAAAAATGTGAAAGAGTTGGAGCTGGAAAATTAAAAGGGATGAACTTGCTCAGCATTTTTTATGCTGAAGAAACAGAAAACAAATTCAAGCCTTGAATTGCAATGCTTAAAAGGATACCATGGGCAGAATATTTAATGACCCAGGAAGCATCAAAAGATGATAGAAGAAATACAGTCACTATAAAAAAAATGGCTGACAAACAAAAACTTGATGAAACAAAATATGATCAAGAGGTAATTGTGAGAATAAAGGAAGTTCAAGCTACTCTGAAGGAATTAGCAAGGAATAAGGCTCTAAGAATTAATGGAATAACAAGAGACATATTTCAATGTGCAGATACTTCCCTGAACATGCTCACCAGGTTGTGCCAAGGTCTGGAAGAGGTCCATAGTGGAAATACATATGGACAACAACAACAACAACAAAAACAAAAACAAACAAGGACAAAGAATAACAGATGAAGAATTGATGGTTTTGAGTTGAAGTGCTAGAGAAGAGTCTAGACAATACCATGGACTACCAAGGGAGCAAATAGGTCTGTCCTGGAGAGGGTGAAACCAAGTTACTCCTTTGAGGAAGGGATTTTGAAGCTTCCTTCACATCACATACTTTACTCATGTTGCCAGAAAGGGCCAGTCCTTGGAGAGGGGTATAATTTTTTTGAAGATGGAAGAATAGCACAGGAGAGGAATACCCCAGATAAGGCAGATTGACACAGTTACAGGTGTAATGTGTATAGGTTTTTAGAGTCAATGAGATTGGCTTAGGATAGGACGTGGTTCGAATCTATTATGTGTATGGTCTATACGAGTGGCAGATGATTTGATGGCACACAACAACAACTGTGGTGTCAAACATCTTGGAAATTGGTTTTCTATCCATTTTCTATCCACACTGAAAACCAGCAGTGACTTTGGTGGAGAGATGGTTAAAGAGACTGTAGCACTGTTGTAAAGAAACTATGGCAAGATGTAATCAGAAGATTTCTGGAGATACAGCTTCTCACACAGCAGGACTCTGAAACTGCCTTCTACTCTTTCTAAGCAGGTAGTGTCCATTCTCTCAGAATTCCATGGGATTTGTTAACAATCAGGCTGACAAGGCAAGACAGGATATTTAGGTCTGGGCCTGTGTTGCAGGCCTTCAGGCCAAAGAAATAACACCAGAATGCCAGATCTAGAGGAGACTTAGCCCTCGCTTTGGAAATTATTGTATTGTGACGGCAGTGTGGTGCAAAAATAAGAACAGCAATACTCAGTTACAAAATGATAGTACTGAAGCATAAGATCAGGGCAAGAACCTTTTCCCAACAAAATTCAAAAAAAATTCCTTCCCTGAAACTCGTACTTGTGTACATGTGAGACCAGCAGCGGTGTGAGGCACAAGACATCACAGAAGTGACTTGTGGCCTAAGCTGGAAAGAGTAGGCAAGAGTGCAAAGGATGCTGATGTATCAGGGAAAGGGAAGGGACAAGACACACACACTAGGGTGGAGGTAAATATATTGTTTATTTCTGTAAGGGGGAGTGTCTTTCGTCTGTTCCTTTGGTAAAATGCTTGTCTCACAGATACTGTTCTAAAGCAAAGTATTCATATTGAGAAAGACTAGAAAGAAGGATTGATCACCCATTTCTGAAATATAATAAGCCTTCAAATACCCCATGCACAACAGAGGAATAGGAGAGCATGAAAATAAGAACTGAAACACATAATTATTGACATATCAGGTTTTGGTGTAATGAGATGGATTGATAGGGAACATTTTAAATTAGATTATCATATGATCCACTATGCCACAGATGAAAAGGTGAGAAAAAATGGGGTCTCTTTTAAAAAGGCCATTTCTGGATCCATCTTGAAATACAATGTTGTGAATGACAGGATGATATCCAAAAGCATACAAGGAAGTCCGGTGAATACTGCTATCATTCAAATATATGCACCAACAAGTAGAGCCTTGGAGGAGGAAATAGAATATTTCTATCAATTGTTGCAATCAGAAATCAATTAAACATACAACCAAGAGATATTAATAATAATGGGTGACTTGATTGTAAAAGTTGGGACACAGGAAGAAAGATCTGTGCTCAGAAAACAGACTTGATGACAGAAATAGGCTGAGAATAGAATGATAGAATTCTGCATAATTAATGATTTATTCATTGCAAATATGTGTGTAAGAAAAATAAACACAGGCTATGTACATAGATTTAACCTGATGGTAAGCACAGGAATCAGATTGATTATATCTGTGGAAGAAATCTTTGGAGAAGTTCAATATCATCAGTGAAAACTTGGCCATCTCTTGATTGCTTAACAGACCTTAAACTACCCATATGTAAGTTTAAATTAAAGCTACCGAAGGTCAAATCAAATCCACAGAAATAAAAAATTCATCTTGAGTCTAATCCTTTTGAATTTAAAAATCAACTCAGAAACTGGTTTGCAACCTTGAACATTAATGAAGACCTGATAAGCCATGGAAAGATATCAAGACTATTATCCATGAAGATGGCAAAATGTAAAATGTCAATACAAAGACAAAGGAAGAAGAGAGAAATGGATGTCAGAAGAGACTCTGAATATTGCACTAGAGCACTGAGAAGCCAAAGATAAGGGAAGTAATAAAGAAGTTAAGGAGCTGAATTGAAGATTTCAAAGAGCAGCTCAAGAAAGACAAAGAAAAGGAGTAAAATAAAATGTGCAAGGAGTTGGAATCAGAAAAATCAAAAGGCCCAAACGCGCTCAGTATTTCTTAAGCTGAAGGAATTAAAGAACAAATTCAAGACACAAATTGAAATAAATATGAATGCTAGCAGCAGAATTCTGAATGATCCAGGAAGCATTAAAAGAAGATGGAAGGAGAATACAAAGACACTGTACAAAAAAAGAATTGGCTAACACAGAAAAATGTCAAGAAACAACATATGATCAAGAGGCACTGGTGAGAAAGGAGGAAGAGCAGTGTTCTTTGAAAAACTTGGCAAAAATAAGGCCTCAAGAATTGAGGAAACACCAATAGACATATTTCATCATGCCCTGGATGTGCTCACCACGTTGTGGCAAGAAATCTGGAGGAAAAACTACTTGTCAAACTGACTGGAAGAAATTCATATTTACTCACATTTCAAAAAAGGATGACTCAACACAAGGTGGAAATTATAAACTATATCACTTATACCACATGCAAGCAAAATCCTCCTGAAAATTATAAAAAAGTAAATAAAATAAATGGCTGAAACAGGACATCAACAGAGAACTATCTGAAACACAAACTGGATTTAAAAATGGTCCTGGCATATTATCACCAATGTTGGATGGATCTTGGCAGAAAGAAGAGAGTAGCTAGCAGAGGAATTTCTGTTTTTTATTGACTATACAAAGTCATTTGACTGTGTGGGTTACAACAGTTTATGCTAACCTTGAGGTGACTGGGAATCCCAGAACACTTGATTGTGCTCATGTGAAACCTATACTCGGACCAGGAAGCAGTCTTCAGAACAGAGCAAGGAAACACTTTATGGTTCAAAATCAGGAAGGGAGTGTATCAAGGATAAATCATGGAGCTGAAATTGGAGAAGAAAAGGGGAATAACTGACTCTGTATTTCTCAAGCTAAAAGAACTGAAAAACAAATTTAAGCCTTGAGTCACAATATGGAAACATGCTGTGGTCTATATATTGAATGACCCAGGAAGTAAAATCAAAACAAACAAAAACCAAACACCACAAAACAAAGAAAATGGAATGAATGCTCAGAGATCTATACCAAAGAGAACTCAGTGACAGTAAAAAAAATTTAAGAAGTACCATATGAGCAGGAGTCAATTATAATGAAGGCAAAATTTGAAATTGCACTGAAGGCATTGGAAAAAAAAAATTAAGGTCGCAGGAATCAGTGGGATACCAATTGACTTGTTTCAATTAGCAGATACAGCCCTGGGTGTGCTCACCAGTGTATGCCAAGAAATTTGGAGGTCAGTTTTCTGGACAAAGAATTAGAAATGGTCCATATTTTTTCCATTTCCAAGAAAGGTTATCCAACAGACTGTGGAAACTATCAAACAGTATCATTAATATCACATGAAAGCAAAATACTGCTGTAGATCATTAAAAAACGACTAGAACAGTATATAGATAGGGAACTGCCAGAAGTTCTAGTAGAATTTAGAAGAGGCCAAGCCACCAGCAATACCATTGTTGGTATCAGATAGATCCTGGCTGAAAGAAAGAATACCAGAGAAAAGTCTATTTATACTTTATTGACTATGCAAAGACATTTAAATTTGTGGATCATAGCAACTTATGGCTAACATTGAGAAAAAATGGGATCCCAGAACACTTAATTGTACTAATTATGAAACCTATCCCTGACTAACCCCCTTTTTTATTTTGAACCACGTAGTGTCTCCTTGCTCTGTTCTGACGACTGCCTCTTGGTCCAAGAATAGGTTTCACATTAGCACAATCAAATGTTCTGGGATTCCCATTCTTCTCAGAGTCAGCCACAGCTTGTTGTGATCCACACAGCGAAAAGCCTTTGCATAGTCAATGAAGCACATATAGACATTCTTCTGGTATTCTCTGCTTTCTGCCAAGATCCATCTAACATTAGCTATAATATCCCAAGTACCACGACCTCTTCTAAATCCAGCCTGCGCATCTGGCAATTTTCTGTTGACATATTGTTCCAAATGTTTTTGGATCATTTTCAGCAGAATCTTGCTTGTATGTGATATCAGTGTTGTTGTTGTTAAGTGCTGTCGAGTTGCAGGTGACTCATAGAGACCCTATGAAGGAGAGTCCTCAATGCTTGTGTGTCTTTCATCCTCTCTCCAAGTTCATAGGGTTGCCAGAGGCAAGCTATTATGGAAATGGATGCCCCTTCTCCTTCCAAGCTTGTTTTAATCAGGGAGTTTCACCCAACACTGTCCACACTGGGTAACCAACCATTAACACATTTGACACATCAGTGTCACAATGTTCAGCCTCACAGCAAGCACAAGTTACCGCTGTATGGCAAGTGGACATACCAAGGCTATATGACCTAGAGGAATGTTTGAACAAAAACAATGAAAGACAGGCCTGAGGGTCGTAGATTAAAAGTCACCCACCTTTGGCTTGGTAGCATCCCTTTCTATCCACTGGGCCAAGGGTTCTCTATCTTGATGTTATTGTTGTTAAGTGCCATTGAGTCACTGGTGACTCATAGCAACCCTATGAAGGAGAGTCCTCAACGCTGTGTGTCTTTCATCCTCTCTCCAGGTTCATACCAAACCAAAGGTCGTATAGCCCTGGATATTAATGATATTGTTCGATAATTTCTGCACTCTGTTGGGTCACCTTTCTTTGGAATGGGAACAAATATCGATCTTTTCCAGTCAGTTGGCCAGCTGGTTGTCCTCCAGATTTCTTGCCACAATTCGTAAGCACATCCAGGGCAGCATCTATTTGTTGAAATAAATTCTGTCAACTCCTGGAACCTTGTTTTTTTGCCAATTCCTTCAAAGTAACTTAAACTTCATCCTTCACCATCATAGGATCTTGCTCATATGTTATTTCATGAAATTCTTCTGTGTCAGCCAATTCCTTCTGAGACAGTGACTCTGTGTACTCCTTCCATCTTCTTTTGATACTTTCTGGAACATTTAACATTCTACCCAAAGGTATGGAAAGAAAACATATCCCTGTTGTACTTATTTCTTGACTTTGAACCATGCAGTGTTTCCTTGCTCTATTCTGATTATTAATTCCTGGTATAAGTATAGGTTTCACATAAGCACAATCAAGTGTTCTAGGATTCCCATTTATCAATGCTAGCTACAATTTGCTGTGATTCACACAGTCTAATACCTGTGCTTAGTCAATAAAACACAAATGCACTTCCTTCTAGTACTTTTTTGCTTTTAGCCAGGATCCATCTGACATTGGGAATGATGTCCCTAGAGTCGTGGTCTCTTCTAAACCCAGCTTTCATTTTTGGCCATTCTCTGTCAATGTTCTCTTTGAGTAATTTCTGGATAATCTTCAAAAAGATTTACTTGCATGTGCATGTGATATTAGCTATATTGGATGTTGTTTGATAATCTTCACACTCTGTTATATCACGTTATTTGGGAATGAGAATAAATAGGAATCTCTTCCACTCAGTTGGTCAAGTAGCTGTACTCGAGAGTTCATGGCACATCCCGGTGAGCATCCAGGGGTGCATCTGTTTGTCAGTATACCATCAATTCCTCAGGCCTTATTTTTTGCCAGTTCCATTCAGAGCAGCTTGGTCATCCTTCTTCACGATTGCCTCTTGATCATATGTTATTTCATTAAATTTCTGTTAATTTTTCAGGTTTTTGTTTTTTGGTTTTTTTTGTACATGGATTCTATGTACTCCTTGCATCTTCTTTTTCTGGGGTGTTTTTGTTTTGTTTTTTTTTTATCATTCAATATTCTGCTGATAGCATTTTTAAGAACTGCAACTAGAGGCTTGAATTTGTTCTTCAGTTCCTTCAGGTTAAGAAATGCTGAGCAAGTTCATCCTTTTTCTATTTTCTGACCCTATCTTTTTGCCCATTTTATTATAATACTTTACTTTGTCTTCCCAAGTGGCCCTTTGAAATCTTCTGGTAAGGTTCTTAACTTCCTAAATTCTTCTGTTTGCTTTGATGTCTTGGTGATTTAGTGCAATATATAGGATCTCCTCTGACATCATTTTGGTATTTTCTTCTTCCTCTGTCTTTGTTATGACCTTTTGCATTCTTCATGAATTATATTCTTGAAGTCTTCTAACAACTTGTCTGATATCCATTCATTAGTGTTCAAGGCCTCGAATCTATTGTTGAGATAGTTTTGAAATTCAGATGGGATAGAGTGAAGGTAAAATTTTGGTTCATGTGGTTTTGTTTTAATTTTCTTTAGCTTCAGTTGAACTTGCATGTAAGTAATTGATAATCTGTTTCACAATAAGTTCCTGGACTAGTTTTCAGAGCTGATATTGAGCCTCTCCAACAATTCTTTCACAGATGTAATCAATCTTAATCTTATCTAGTTTGTCAGGTGAGTTATATATGTATAGATGCCATTTGTGTGTTGTTGTTTTTTGTGATAGCATTTGCAATGAAAAAATAATTCTAAATTTTAAATTTATAGATTGTATAAATTCTATCTTTATCCTCATTTATGTCATCAAGTCCATATTTTCCAACTATTGATCCTTTTTTCTTGTTCTGAACTTTTGAATTTTGTTACTAATTATTATTAATAAATCTTATTGCATATTCAATTAATCTTCATTGTGTATGCAATCAATTGCTGTTTTTGTAATTTTAATTGTTTTTTTTATGTATTCTCAAGTCAGAAGCATCTCTTAACTGACCCTCTATCAAATATTAATAGGTAGAATCACATGGAAAGAAATTGTCCAATTTTCTCCTATGGAGAAACTGATATCTTTGGGTTGGTAATACAACTCCTTACAATGAATAGCAAAATAGAAGGCTTTTGTTTCTGTCTCTATCTTCATCTTCTTTACAAAAATAAACTGAATATACCTTTGTTAAACATGGCCTATAATCCAAAGGCCATATAAAATAAATTCTGATTAAACAAACTCGGGACCTGTTCCAATAAAATTCTTTTTTATATTATTTTTAAGCAGCCATACACAGTTCATTACCATCAAGTTAGATGTGACTAAAAGCAGATCTTCTGGTGGATTTTCAGAAGGTGTAAGTCATAAAGAAATACACTGACCATCTTTTTATATTTTGAAGATACTTATCAATATCATGCAAATGACAAGAAATATGCCAACTCCCTATGGACTACACCATCAGCACTCCCAACAACCATGCAGTTATAATTAATATATACAAATATGATACTACGTATGTCTCCCCCCCCACTTCATATGTCATTCATCATACTTCCACCTACCCTCCTCACCCTCCTCTCAGACCTAATTCTCCGTCAAGTCTTGACCACGCCCTTATTTTCTGGAGCCAAAAATTCTCAGAATTTTTTGGTAGAACTTAGAACTAGATCAACGTGGCTTGTAATCAGTTCAGAATTATTGTGGTCACCATTTCTGACTAAGACCCTTGCCTCTTATTGGGCACCCCTATCCTACACTTTCTATGGTCACATTTTGACACATTTAGACATGTCATATTGACTATGACTGCCTCATTATGCTAGCGATCTCTTATTGGGTACTCTGCTACATTCATTACCTAGACTGGCAAAGAAACCATCTCTAGCCAGCCAAAGTAGTGTAAACTTCTCTGAGGCCATCAGAAACTCTGTCCCAAATTTGGTGCCCCATCCTTGAACTCCCTCACAAATACTACACTAGAAGAAGTGCTACCAGTGACATAGCTCTTATTTTGGGTCTTTGATCACCACTATGACTAGTAGAAACTCTGACTGGTCACCTCAACTCCAGGCTTCTGATGGATTGGCTGATACACTGTTTCACCTAGTTTTGGATTGTTTTGCTTTAATTTTCTATAACATGTAGATTTATTTTATCATATTTTTATGCTTGCTTGTTTTATATTTGTTCTTACAGGTACAACACTTGTGTGTCACTTTGCTGTACAAGGAAGGTGGCTCACATGTTGCAGTGATACTTCTTGTTTATAGTCTGTGTATATGTGTGCTTGCTTAATTATAATTTACTTTTATGGATACAGCATTTATCTGTCAGTTTGCTGGATGGAGGTGACTTATATATTGTTGTAATACTAGAAGTTATGTCACCAGTATTTCAAATACCTGCTGGCTTTGTGAATTCATGAACAAGTTTCAATGGAACTTCCACAATAAGACAGAAGAATTGATCATTTACTCTTGGAATAACAGGCCTATGAACAGCACAGGAACATTGTTAAACATTGTTCTGAAAACGCTCAGGTTGGAAGGTAATACAAAAATAAGGATAAAGAGCTACAAATATTCATTATTAGTTGAAACATGAAATACATAATATATAAATCTAAAAGTTATCAAAATAGCAATGAAATTCATAACTGGAAATTGAAATTGTAAAGATTAACATGCTAGGCATTAGTTACTAGGAGTGACTGGTACTACTCTCTTTGAAATAGGCAATCACAGGATCTAATATACTGTTAAAGCTAGGTATAAGAGTAATGGTGTCAATTTCATCAACAAAAAGAACACTTCGAAGTCCATGCTTAAGTAAAATGGTGTGACAAGATACTGCCTGTACACATAAAAGAAAGATCTGTCAATTTAATTATTATTGAAATATACACAGCAACCACTAAAGGCGAAGGTGAAGAAATTGAGGGTTACTATTCATTCTTGCTACCTGAAATGGATATTCTGTGCAACTAATATACATTAACAATAAGTGGTAATTCAAATGCAAAAATTGGAAACAAAGAAGAAAGAATACTGATTGGAAATTTCAGACTTGGTGAATAATTGATTTATTCCTTACAAATCCCTTTTTAAAAAATATATACTAAGCACTGATTATACAAATAGACCTCATCAGATGGAACATATAGAAATAAGACTTAGGGAGGAGCTCTGGTGACCTAGTGGCAAGAAGTTGCACTGCAATCCCAGAGGCACACAGTTCAAATCCACCAGATGCCTTGCTGGAGAAGGAGAGGCAATCTACCTGTACCAGTCAGATCTGATTTGATGGTACACACACACAAAATAATAAAATAAAATACTATTTTTTTAAAAAAAGAAGTAAGACTCACAGGATCTGGGGAACAAGTTGATGGAGAAACTCATTATCAGCTGTCAAAACAAGGCAATGAAATTATTGTAGAACAGAATATCAATTATTCATATGCAAGTTCAAATTGAAGCTGAAAAAATTACAAATCAATGAGAACCAAAATATGACCTTGAGTCTATTCAAACTGAATTTCAATCAAAATCATCTCAGGAATATATTTAATGCATTGAACACTAACAACCAAAGAATGAGCTTTAGGATGATATCCAGGATACTATCCCTGAAGAAAGCAAAAGTTCTTTACATAGAGGCAAAGTAAAAGACTAAAAATAATGTCAGAAAAGACTCCAAAACTTGCAATACAATGTGTGATTGCTGTTAAATACCTTTGAGTAGATTACTATTTACTGCAACCCGAGGAAAAAGATGTGGACTTTGTTTTATCCTGTACCATTCTCATGATCTCTGGTAAGCTTGTGCCTATTGTTATAGCAATTGTTTTAATCTATCTTGTTCAGAATCTTCCTTCCCCCTCCCCCCACTCCCTCATGTCTCCAATTTTCCTGGTGGCTTAGTGGTAAGAAGCTGGACTGCAATCCTGAAAGCACACGGTTCAAGGCTTCCAGCCGCTCCATGGGAGAAAAATGGGCAATACCCTGTGTGATTAACTGCCTCTGAAAACCAGCAGAAGGTCAGCTATGGTTTGGTTCCAACTCAATGGAAACATTTAGGGAAGAATATGATAATAAAACGATAGCAAGGAAAGAAGTTCAAGCTGCAATAAAGGCATTAGTAAAAAGTAAGGACCCAAGTATTATTTGAATACAAATTGAGATTTTACAATGCTGGATGTGCTTACTATCCTATGTCAAGATATTTAGAAGAAAGCTACCTGGTCAACTGATTAGAAAAGATTAATATCTATCCCTATTCAAATAAAGGTGATCCAGCAGAATAAGGAAATTCTTTTAATTAATATTACATGCAAGTAAAATCTTGCTGTAATTGTTCCAAATGACTGGATCAATACATCAAAAGAGAACTTCAAGAAATTACACTGGATTCAGGAGAGACTGTGATATCTGGGATATCTTGGCTGAAAGCAGAAAATAGGAGAAATACATTTACTTGTACTCTATTGAGTATGCAGATACATTTTATTATGTAGATAATAATAAATTTAAGCTAAGATTGAGAAGAGTTTGGCTCCCAGAACACTTAAATGTGCTCATATGGTTTAGAACCACAAAATGTGTGCTTCAGGATTGTGTCCTCTCTTCATATCTACTACTGCTGGCTGGACAAGTAATTCATGAAGTTGAGTTATGAAGAATGTGGCATCAGGACTTGGAAGAAGACGCATTAAAAACCAAAAAAATCAAAGGGAGCTCTGGTGGCCTAGTGGCAAGAAGTTACACTTCAATCCCAGAGGTACGTGGTTCAAATCCACCAGATGCTCTGCTGGAGAAGGAGGGGCAGTCTCCTCCTGTACCAGTCAGATCTGATTTGGTGGTACACACACACAAAATAATAAAATTTAAATTTTTTTTTTAAAACCAATACAACCACTTGCATTATATAGATAGCAAACTTTGCTTGCTGAAAGTGAAAGAATCTAATTTTTTTTCTGCAGAAAATCAGTGACTATAGATTTCAAAATGGATTGAAAGTCAACATCAAGAAAAGGAAAGTTATCATCACTTGACCAACAGGCAATACCACAATAGATGAAAAAAGTTGAATTTGCCAAATATTTTACTTGCATATACAATCAATAAACAGAACAGCAGTCAAAATATCAAGAAATATATTATTACTGTTTTTAGGTGTCATGGAGTCAAGAGTGACCCATAGTGACCCTATGAACAACATATCTGAACCCTTTACTATCCTATGCCATTGTCACACTTCCTGACACACTTGAGATAGCCCATTTTTTCTGTACCTATCAATCCACCTGGTTGAGGGTCTTCTCTTTTTTCACTGAACCTCTCTGTCTTTCCAAGTATCATGTCTCTCTCTAAAGAATAGTCCTTCCAAGCAACATGCCCATAGTATGTGAGATGAAGCTTTATTATGTTGGCCTCCAAGGAGCACTCTGGCTGCATTTTTTCCAGTGTGTATTTGTTTGTTCTTTTGACAGTCAATGGGCTGTTCAGTATTCTTTTCCAATACCATAGCTGAAAGATATCAATTCTTCTTCGGCCATCCTTAATCATTGTTCAGCTCCCAGAAGGATAGAAAGTGATGGGAAAAACCACAGCCTGAATCAGATGCCATTTAGTTATTATCTAGAGGGATATGATGGCAAAGGGATATTAATGTCCTTCTGAAAGGGCTAGAGGGATTGAGAACAGAAAAGCTCCTCATTGCCCCAGAAAAGAAAGCAGATAAAAAGTCCTTAACCCAGTCCCATGGTGCCTCAAGAGCCACAACAGCAGCAAGAGGTTCCGTTATTCATTGTTGACTCATGCATGAGCGGTGGTAATGTAAATGGGGTTATTAGGTAAATAAATTGCAGAGTTGGGGAGGCAAAGAATATCACCAAATGAAAATTCAGGTTTTAGTCCAGAAGTACAAAACAGATTAACAGAAACACACAGTGTTTGATAGTTAAAGTACTGGATTCAGTTCAGCAGTCAAATCTAAATTATCCATCAAGGTTTACCTAAGATCAGTTATAAGTCAGTTTCTCCTTCAAGCATCTGGCAAGAACAGAAAAAATATTTTGCTGTTGTCAGGTGTCATCAAATAGAGTACTACTCATAGTAACCCCATGAACAAAAGATCTGAATCCTCCTCTCTACTGTGCCATCCTCACACTTTCTGACACACAAGAGCCATTTCAGCAGTCACCTTGTCAATCCACCTGGTTGAAGGTCTTCCTTTCTTTCACTAACCCTCCACCCTTCCAAGCATGATGCTATTCTCTAAGGAATGGCCCCTCTTAGCAATATGTCCAAAGTACGAGGGGTAAAGCCTTATCATTCTTGCCTCCTAAGAGTACTCTGGATGCACCCTCTCCAAGACACATATCTGTTTGTTCTCTTGGCCAATCATGGGATATACAGTGTTCTTCTCCAATACCATAGTTTAAAGATGTCAATTTTTTTTTCTGTCATCCTTGTTCATTGTTCAGCACTCAGATGCAGAGCAAGTAATTATAAAGACTATGGACTGAATCAAATGCACCTTAGTCCTCAAACTGACATCATTACTCCTCAATAATTTGGAGAGGACACTAACTGCAGATTTTTTTCTGTGCAATGTGCCTACTTATTTCCTGACTGCTGGTACTTAGAGTGTTAATTGTGGATCTAAGAAAGAGGAAGCCATTGACAGTTTCAGTCTCTTCTCCATCAATCAAGATGTTGCCCATCAGTGCAGTAGTAAGAATATTGCTTTTCTTGACATTGAGATACAATCTATACTGAAGGCTACATTCCTTGATCTTCTGTGACAAGTGATTCAAGTCCTAATTTTCAGCAAGCAAAGTTGCATCATTTGCATAATGCAGGTTACTGATGAGTCTCCCTCCAATCCTGATGCTGCACTCCTCCTCATAGAATCCAGCTTCTCATATAGTTTGTTCAGCCTACAGACTAAATTGCAGGCTCTTTCTTCATTCATTTGCATCTGGGAGAGATGAGCTTACCTGTTTAATGGGGGGTATGGGGGAGAAGCTGAGTCCCCACATTCTGCCTCCTGGCCTCGCCCCAAAGAATTTCAGATCCCATGAGCCTTAATCCATGAGCTTCTGATAGAGATGGGATCAAGGAAGAGCCTGCAAATCTTTGGGGCAGAACACAGTGTGGAAGGAAAGAGGAGGTTCAGGAGAGAAAATAAGGCATAGGAGGTGGCAACTCAGCTTCTATCCACCCCATCAAATAGGTATACCTCACTCTCCCAGAAGCCCATGGATGAAGGTGGAGCCTGCAATTGTTCAGGGCCCTGGGACCTGCGGCCTCAGGCGAAGAAAACAACACTATATACCAGATCTATGGGACATATCACCCACCCTTGGGAAACTATTTCATTGTGACTACAGTGTGCTGTAAATAAAAGAAGCATTAAGGCACAAGAAAGCAAACCCAGAGCAGAAATTCAAAGTAATGGACTTTTCCTCAGAACCATCAAAGGATAGGAAGACTTCTCT